>NC_084618.1:69465432-69542932 GCF_033978795.1 Nerophis ophidion
ACCCCTTTTTAACTTTTAACCTTTTTGAACAAGTCGTGCATGCTTTTATTTCAAGTCGCCTGGACTACTGCAATGCACTTTATGCTGGCATTAGCCATAAAGCTCTCTCCCGGTTGCAGTTAGTCCAGAACGCGGCAGCACGACTTTTAACAGGGGCCAGGAAACGCCAGCATACAACCCCAATTCTTGAGACTTTGCACTGGCTCCTTGTTCATTTTAGAATTGATTTTAAAACCGTGCTGTTTGCTTTTAAAGCTTTACATGGACTGGCACCTCATTGTATCTCGGATCTCATCCAAATTAACACTCCTGCTCGCGTTCTGAGGTCCGGGAGCCAGTTCCAGCTCGTGGCGCCCAAGACCAGACTTAAAACCAGGGGAGACAGGACCTTCTCTGTGGTCGGCCCTAAGCTCTGGAACACTCTGCCCCTCCATGTTCAAACTGCTCCCACAGTGGAGTGTTTTAAGTCTCGTCTTAAAACCCACTTTTATTCTTTGGCTTTTAACACTAGAGTTGTGTGGTCCTCTGTGTTTTTAACTGTTGATTTGTATTTATATTTTTAATTGGTTTAACCCTTTAAAAATGTTTTAATCATATTTATTATATATATTGTTTTTATATTTATTTATGTTTTGTTTTTATTCAGTCATTGGTGGAGCGAAAGATGATATTTGAATATTGTTTTTAATATTGTAGTGCAGCACTTTGGAAACAAATAAGTTGTTTAAATGTGCTATACAAATAAAATGGATTGGATTGGACTGAAAAAAATATTTTTTTCACCCCCGTCCCAGAATGCAAATGGTAAAGTTCGGTCTAACACGACTCTACATGAACCAGGAAGTAGTATCATAGCTAACAAACAAGATAAAAAAAACAAACATTATTACATCTCTACATTTGTTATACAAAATATATTTTAGACGTTTGAGTTTAAATAAATAAAAAAATCCTTAACCCAAAGTCAAAAATAGTACCCAATAGTACTTAGGTTTCATGCATGAACCAGGAAGTAGTGCTAGCTAACAAACAGAAGAAGAAAAAAACCTTCTCCTCTGCATTACTTTTTGTTTTTTGTTTTGACAGTTGAGTTGCCAACATGATCGTTGAAATCCCCCAGTAGAACGAGGGAATCACTTTCCAGTACTCCCTCGAGTGTACCCAAAAAAGGGTGGGTACTATGAACTGCTGTTTGGTGCGTAAGCACAAACAACAGTCAGGTCCCATCCCCCCACTTGAAGGCGGAGGGAGGCTACTCTCTAGTCCACTGGGTTGAACTCCAACGTGCAGGCATTGGGCCGGAGGGCAACAAGAATTGCTACCCCATCTCGTGCCTCTCACTGTGTGCAACGCCAGTGTGGAAGAGAGTCCCGCCCCTCTCTGTGCGTCGAGGTGAATCCGACTATATCCAGCCGGAACTTCACCACCTCGCGCAGTAGCTCAGGCTCCTTCCCCCCCAGTGAAGTGACGTTCCACGTCCCAAGAGCTAGCTTCTGTAGCCGAGGATCGGACCGCCAAGTGCCCTGCCTTTGGCTTCCGCCCAGCTCACAATGCACCTGACTTTTATGGCCCCTCCCATGAGTGGTGAGCCCATTGGATGGGGGACCCACGTTAACTCTTTGGGCTGTGCCCGGCCACCAGGTACTTGCCATCGTTCCCAAACTCCGGGCCTGGCTCCAGAGGGGGGCCGCAGTGACCCGCGTCCGGGCGAGGAAAATCAGGGTCTTTGTTCTTGCATTCCCATAGAAGTCTTCGAGCTGCTATTTATCTGATCCCTCACCTAGGACCTGTTAGTCTTGGGAAACCCTATCAAGGGGCAAGACTTACGGACAGCTTCATAGCGATTCTGGACCACCATCCGCCGCCTCAGGAAGGGGAAGCAGTGCACTGTCAACACCGTGTATGGTGAGAATGGTGTTCTGCTGACCTTGACTGCGGATGTTGTGGATCGGTGGAGAGAATACTTCGAAGATCTCCTCAATCCCACCAACACGTCTTCCTATGAAAAAAGCAGTACCTGGGGAATCTGTGGTGGGCTCTCCTATTTCTGGGTCTGAGGTTGCTGAGGTAGTTAAAAAGCTCCTCGGTGGCAAGGCCTCTGGGGTAGATGATACCCGCCCAGAGTTCCTCAAGGCTCTGGATGCTGTAGGGCTGTCCTGGTTTACAAAACTCTGCAACATCGTGTGGACATCGGGGGCGGTGCCTCTGGTGGTGGTTCCTCTCTTTAAGAAGGGTAACCGGAGGGTGTGTTCCAACTATCGTGGGATCACACTCCTCAGCCTTCCAGGTAAGGTATATTCAGATGTACTGGAGAGGAGGCTACGCCAGATAGTCGAACCTCGGATTCAGGAGGAACATTGTGTTTTTTTTCCTGGTCGTGGAATTGTGGACCGGCTATATACTCTCGGCAGGATCTTTGAGGGTGCATGGGAGTTTGCCCAACCAGTCTACATGTGCTTTGTGGACTTGGAGAAGGCATTTGACCGTGTCCTTCGGAAAGTCCTGTGGGGAGTGCTCAGACAGTATGGGGTATCGGACTGTCTGATTGTGGCGGTTCGCTCCCTTTACGATCAGTGTCAGAGCTTAGTCCGCATTGCCGGCGGTAAGTCGGCCACGTTTCCACTGAGGGTTGGACTCCGCCAGAGCTGCCCTTTGTCACCGATTCTGTTCATAACTTTTATGGATAGAATTTCTAGGCGCAGTCAGGGTGTTGGGGGGATCCGGTTTGGTGGCTGCAGGATGAGGTCCCTACTTTTTGCAGATGATGTGGTCCTGATGGCTTCAGCTCTTACTGGCTCGGTTCGCAGCCGAGTGTGAAGCGACTGGGATGAGAATCAGCACCTCCAAATCAGAGTCCATGGTTCTCGCCCGGAAAAGGGTGGAGTGCCATCTCCGGGTTGGGGAGGAGACCCTGCCCCGAATGGAGGAGTCCAAATACTTAGGAGTCGTGTTCACGAGTGAGGGAAGAGTGGATCGTGAGATCGACAGGCAGATCGGTGCGGCGTCTTCAGTAATGCGGACGCTGTATCGATCCGTTGTGCTGAAGAAGGAGCTGAGCCGGAAGGCAAAGCTCTCATTTTACCGGTCAATATACGTTCCCATCCTCACCTATGGTCAAGAGCCTTGGATTATGACCGAAAGGACAAGATCACGAGTACAAGCGGCTGAAATTAGTTTCCTCCGCCGGGTGGCGGGGCTCTCATTTAGAGAGGGTGATGAGACAGGGTGAGTAGCTCTGCATTCCGGAAGGAACTCAAAGTAAAGGTGCTGCTCCTCCACATCGAGAGAAGCCAAATGAGGTGGTTCAGGTATCTGGTCAGGATGCCATCCGAACGCCTCCCTAGGGAGGTGTTTAGGGCACGTCCAACCGGTAGGAGGCCACGGGGAAGACCCAGGACACATTGGGAAGACTGTCTTCCGGCTGGCCTGGGTACGCCTTGGGATCCCCTGAGAAGAGCTGGATGAAGTGTCTGGGGAGAGGAAAGTCTGAGCTTCCCTGCTTAGGCTGCTGCCCCTGCGACCCGACCTCAGATAAGCGGAAGAAGATGAATGGATGAATGGCGTTTTAATTGATTTTTAAATGCGGCAGAAAATAACCTGTTTTGTACATTTTTGATGTGATTCAATGCAAAGTAGGGCGTAAATGTGTTCCTGTATAGTATTTCTCGACCAATGGTCATGTGGTGACATCAGTGATGGTATTTTGAGAGGTCGAGGTGGGAAACGCACGGCCCGACACTTCTTTTAGCACATCTCTACGTGGAATTAAGTTATGGAATTGATAAAATAAAGAAGTGTAACAATTCACTAATATGATCCAGGTTTAGAAACTGTTTAAACTACTACTGTTTGCAAAGTACATAGAGGAAGAATAATGGTAAATGTCTTGAACTTGATGAAAATAATTTTTCATCGACAATGACTTACCTATTTTATGAAGAAAACTTGTTTTTAGACTGCATTCATTTGAAATATGTGAAATGTGTACAAAACGGGCAGTATTAAATAAACTACTCCATTTTGCACGTGTTGTAAAGAAAATGTAAAAAAACGTGATCAGTCATTTTAAAACTGTATGTTCAAACAAACCAACCAACCATATAACATTCAAGGTCTTCACGTTTCTAGGAAATATAGTTCGGTCATTTTACCGTTGGAGTCACTACGGAGCTGTGACCCTGCCATAAAATCCAAACAGTCTTACATCATCTCTCTGAACCAGGAAGAAACCTGCTCGCTAACAAATTATTTTTTTTTTTTAGACAAATTAGTGCTGTCAATTTTGAGGTCAGCTCACACATGAATGGACAAAAGACCAAAGAATGCTTTATAATTATCTTCCAAGTCACATGATGAAGTTATAGATGCAATATGATGTTGTTTGAGGCTAATAGTATGACAAATGAGTTTCCAGCTGCGCAGCCTACTTGCATACATAAACCAATCAGAAGGAGGAAAATGACATTATGCAAATCAACATGCGGAATAACGACTTGAAGACGGTGATGTACAAATATGGTCACTTCCTGTGACAATGCTGCAAGGAATAAGTTGACCGGAAACTACAAAACTCAGTGTGGCCTATTCTTTTTATTTCTTTTATTGTATTTTATACACTCTGGCAATTAGAAAAGTGAGTGTTTGGCGAGGCACTCGACACCCCCGCACGTTCATTTCTGAGTTGGTTTCATAACCAGAGAGCGCAACTCCTGCGGCACCACTTTGGACTGAACTCCATCAGCCCCCATCACACCTCCATAGGACATACTTACTTCCCATGCCCCAATTAACTCTAGTGTCTCATCCAACAGCAAAATTATAAATCTTACATAAAATCGACAAAACTGCGTAAACGCTTGTTGCTAGGCAGAATTTGTAGAACGAGAATCATTTATGTCCCGAGGATATATTATACCATACAACAAGTAATCAAAATAATTGAGTTAAACCATCACATTTAACAGGTGGTTACCTTGGCAACATGGGGGTTGGAAGAAGGCTGGTGCCAAAAACAGCAGAGAAAGGACAGGGAGACTCGACATGAACAGGAAGTGAGGACAGTACTCCAAAAACAACCCTGTAGAGATAACACACACTAAAAAAATGCTTGGTTATTTTGAGAACCCAATTTATGAGTTGCTAGTGTTGGGTTCAATTTTGGAGTTATTTTTAAGAAGAGCATTCCATTTTTCAGGTTATAAGTGTCAGGCTTGTCCCTGACAGTTTTGTTTAGTTTTAGTTTTTCCTTTGTGTATGTCTTTGTTTCCTGTCAGTGCTTTTATTTTGGTAATTTCCTGCTTTTATCCCTGAGCGCTGTTCCCCCTCAGTTGCGGCTGATTGGCACCTGGCCACACCTGGTGTCAATCAGCCCACTCTTATTTAAACCTGCTTTGTCCTCCAGTCCGTGCTGGATTATTGTCACCACTACCTGTCAATGTCGTTAATACTTATCGTTGTAGCTGTGTCTACTTCTGTTCACTCTGCTCATGCCATAGTTCCTTTGTGTCACAGTAAGTGTTTTTGTTCACAGCCAAGTTTGTTCTCCGCCTTGTGCGCGCCTTTTGTTTGCACCCTTTTGTTTGTTCTTGTTTTTGTGTTTAATTAAATCCTGTTTTCTTACTCATTGCCTGCCACCTTCTCTGCATCTTGGGGTTCGTCACCAACAAAATGTGACAATAAGGGTATTATTTTAACTAAATTTTTGGGTTGTTTTTCAATGAGTAACGCATTTTTGGGTCAAAGACTTTTAAAAAAAAAAAAAAAAGTAACTTTTTTCTTGCAGGGAATTTTACTATGGATTAATCATTAACATTATTTACAATCCCACATCTTATGTACATGAACATATTTGAACATGCTGTATAAAACTACTATGACCATACACAGCAATTCTTGTAAAAAATGCCTTGATTTTCAGTAGATTTTAATGGAATAAAAATAATTTTGATCAGTAGTTGGGAAGGAGTAGGACAAACCAGCAGTAAAATGTATACTTTTTAACCACATATTGGGTTAAGGAGGGGTAAATTGCGCAACCCAATTGTTGGTTTGAGAATAACCCAATATTGGAGTGAGCACAACTTAGCTTTTGTTTTAAATATATTCAACCCAATAGTTGGGTTATGAATCAACCAACATCGAGATAGCATAACTCAACTTTTGGGTTAAGTATTTCAACGCAAAAGTTGGGGTTGAAAAAAGTTACCCAAAATGTTGAGTTAAAACAACTCAAATAAGGGGTTTGTCCTTTTCTGAACCAGCAGTTGGGTTAAAATTGTGTTATTTTTTAACCCAACATTTTTTAGTGTGTGAGATACATGCATTCATATTATTTGATTATTCATTATCCTCTCAAAAATGTACGTTATTTCATTATTTGTGCTACTTTTATTTCCATTATAAGAGACATCACTCAAAAAACACATTCAGAAAAAAACACACTGTATGAGAAAACATTCATATATTACACATTTTAGCTTATTTATTAATATACTGTAGTTACTAATTTGCGATGAGGTGGCGACTTGTCCAGGGTGTACCCAGCCTTCCGCCCGATTGTAGCTGAGATAGGCGCCAGCGCCCCCCGCGACCCCGAAAGGGAATAAGCGGTAGAAAATGGATGGATGGATAGTTACTAATTCTTGATTTTCATTTCATAGTTGCAAAACTTTGCTATTTTTGCTTCAATTTAGTGTGTTAACACTTCAAATTGAGTGACTCCGTATTTATTATAAAATACAGAATTGCAGGGGGAACTGGTAGGAAAAGTAATGGAATAATTAGTCCCACTTATTTTGTTTAATATATACTGGATATTTTACAAAAATATTCATACGCAGGCACACACACACATTTATATATACATATATATGTGTGTACATACAAACCCTGTTTCCATATGAGTTGAAAAATTGTGTTAGATGTAAATATAAACGGAATACAATGATTTGCAAATCATTTTCAACCCATATTCAGTTGAATATGCTACAAAGACAACATATTTGATGTTCAAACTGATAAACTTTTTTTTTTCTTGCAAATAATCATTAACTTTAGAATTTGATGCCAGCAACACATGACAAGAAGTTGGGAAAGGTGGCAACACATGCTGATAAAGTTGAGGAATGCTCATCAAACACTTATTTGGAACATCCCACAGGTGTGCAGGCTAATTGGGAACAGGTGGGTGCCATGATTGAGTATAAAAACAGCTTCCCTAAAAATGCTCAGTCTTTCACAAGAAAGGATGGGGCGAGGTACACCCCTTTTTTCACAACTGTGTGAGCAAATAGTCAAACAGTTTAAGAACAACGTTTCTCAAAGTGCAATTGCAAAAAATTTAGGGATTTCAACATCTAGGGTCCATAATATCATCAAAAGGTTCAGACAGTCTGGAGAAATAACTCCACGTGAGCGGCATGGCCGGAAACCAACATTGAATGACTGTGACCTTCGATCCCTCAGATGGCACTGTATCAAAAACCAACATCAATCTCAAAAGGATATCACCACATGGGCTCAGGAACACTTCAGAAAACCACTGTCACTAAATTCAGTTTGTCGCTACATCTGTAAGTTAAAGCTCTACTATGGAAAACAAAAGCCATTTATCAACAACATCCAGAAACGACGCCGGCTTATCTGGGCCTGAGATCGTCTAAGACGGACAGATGCAAAGTGGAAAAGTGTTCTGTGGTCTGACAAGTCCACATTTCAAATTGTTTTTGAAAATATTCGACATTGTGTCATCCGGACCAAGGGGGAAGCGAACATCCAGACTGTTATAGACGCAAAGTTCAAAAGCCAGCATCTGTGATGGTATGGAGGTGCATTAGTGCCCAAGGCATGGGTAACTTACACATCTGTGAAGGCACCATTAATACTGAGAGGTACATACAGGTTTTGCTGCCATCTAAGCGCCATCTTTTTCATGGACACCCCTGCTTATTTCAGCAAGACAATGCCAAGCCACATTCAGCACGTGTAACAACTGCGTGGCTTTGTAAAAAAAGAGTGCCTGCAGTCCAGACCTGTCTCCCATCGAAAATGTGTGGCGCATTATGAAGCGTAAAACATGACAGCGGAGACCCCGGACTACTAAATCTGTACATAAAACAAGAATGGGAAAGAATTCCACTTTCAAAGCTTCAACAATTAGTTTCTTTAGTTCCCAAACGTTTATTGAGTGTTGTTAAAAGAAAAGGTGATGTAACACAGTGGTGAACATGTCCTTTTCCCAACTACTTTGGCACGTGTTGCAGCCATGAAAGTCTAAATTAAATAAAGTTTATGAGTTTGAACATCAATTATGTTGTCTTTGTAGTACATTCAACTTAATATGGGTTGAAAATGATTTGCAAATCATTGTATTCCGTTTATATTTACATCTAACACAATTTCCCAACTCATATGGAAACGGGGTTTATATATACATAGATTTACACCCATTTTTAGTGTGTATATATATATAGTTTATATATACATGCATATATTGTATATATACATAAATAGTATAGATATACATACATAGTATATATATATACAAATACATATATACTATATATAGTATAAACATATGTGTAGTATATACATATATATATATATATACACATATAGTAAATATACATACATACCATAAATATAGTATAAACATATATGTATAGTATATACAAACCCCGTTTCCATATGAGTTGGGAAATTGTGTTAGATGTAAATATAAACGGAATACAAGGATTTGCAAATCATTTTCAATCCATGTTCAGTTAAATATGCTACAAAGACAAGATATTTGATGTTCAAACTGATAAACACTTTTTTTTGGGCTAATAATTATTAACTTTAGAATTTGATGCCAGCAACAGGTGACAAAAACGTTGGGAAAGGTGGCAATAAATACTGATAAAGTTGAGGAATTCTCATCAAACACTTATTTGGAACATCCCACAGGTGTGCAGGCTAATTGGGAACAGGTGGGTGCCATGATTGGGTATAAAAGCAGCTTCCGAGAAATGCTCAGTCATTCACAAATAAGGATTGGGAAACGGTCACCACTCTGTGAACAAATGCATGAGCAAATTGTCAAACAGTTTAAGAACAACATTTCTCAATGGGCTATTGCAAGAAATTTAGGAATTTTACCATCTACGGTCCGTAATACCATCAAAAGGTTCAGAGAATCTGGAGAAATCACTGACCGTAAGCGATGATACAACGGACCTTCGTTCCCTCAGGCGGTACTGCATCAAAAAGCGACATCAGAGTGTAAAGGATATCATCACATGGGCTCAGGAACACTTCAGAAAACCACTGTCAGTAACTACAGTTTGTCGCTACATCTGTAAGTGCAAGTTAAAACTACTATGCAAAGCCAAAGCCATTCATCAACAACACCCAGAAACTGTCGGCTTCGCTGGGCCCAAACTCAGCTTAGATGGACTGATGCAAAGTGGGAAAGTGTTCTGTAGTCTGAGAGTCCACATTTCAAATTGTTTTTTGGAACGTCATGTCGTCCGGACCAAAGAGGAAAAGAACCATCAGTACTGTTCTAGGTGCAAAGTTCAAAAGCCAGCATCTGTGATGGTATGGGGGTGCATTAGTTCCCAAGGCATGGGTAACTTACACATCTGTGAAGGCACCATTAATGCTGAAAGAAACATACAAGTTTTGGAGCAACATATGTTGCCATCCATGCAACATTATCATGGACGCCCCTGCTTATTTCAGCAAGACAAGTGTTACAACAGAGTGGCTTCATAGTAAAAGAGAGCGGGTACTAGACTGGCTTGCCTGTAGTCCAGACTCGTCTCCCATTGAAAATGTGTGGCGCATTATGAAGCCTAAAATACCACAACGGAGACCCCGGACTGTTGAACAACTTAAGCTGTACATAAAACAAGAATGGGAGAGAATTCCACCAGAAAAGCTTCAAAAATGTGTCTCCTTAGTTCCCAAATGTTTGAGTGTTGTTAAAAGAAAAGGTGATGTAACAGTGGTGAACATGTCCTTTCCCATGTGTTGCAGCCATGAAATTCTAAGTTAATTATTATTTGCAAAAAAAAAAAAGTTTATGAGTTTGAAGATCAAATATCTTGTATTTGTAGTGCATTCAATTGAATATGGGTGGAAAAGGATTTGCAAATCGTATTCCGTTTATATTTACATCTAACATAATTTTCCAACTCATGTGGAAATGGGGTTTGTATATACGTATATAGATACAGTATACTGTACATACATTATATATATATATATATATATATATATATTCATACACACATACATACATACCTACACACGCATATATCAATATATACACGTATGTAAATATGCAGTATGTATATAACTTAATATGACTCCAAAGTATACATTGTGTGCGTGTGTGGTATAAATATATATGTACAGTGTATGTTATAAACATATATGCACACACACAGTATCCATTTGAGTTTAATATATCAAGTTTTATATACTGTATATTCACATACATACATAGACACACATATATATATGTAAATATACAGTATCTATATAACTTTATATATGAAACTCAAAAGGATACTGTGTACGTGTGTGGTATAAATATATATACATATATATGTACAGTATATGTTATATACATATAAGCACACACACATACAGTATCATTTTGAGTTTAATATATACTGTATATTTACATACATACATATATATACACACATACCCACATATACAAACACATCTTTTTGAGTTTTATTTATCACGATTATTTATTGTCTTATCGGGTTTTTATAATTTTTTTTGTATTTGTGTTTTATTCACTGGAATGTTCTTTTCTTTCTTTCTTTAGATTACAAACTTTAATTGATACACCCACACTCTGTATTCATTATAAATTGCATGTGTTTTCTAACCACGGCACCATCTGGAAAACATTCTGTGCACTCAGAATCCAAGTAGTCCAACTTTGTATACAAACAGAATGTGTTCAGACAGTCCGCTGAGATTTGAAACCCGCCTCGCGCCTGACCGCCGATAAGGTCACCTTCAATGTTGGCGGCGGGACGGCGTCCTCTATGAGACGGACGCATCATTTGTCAAACTCTAGCGGGGGTTGTTGGGGTGTGGAGGCCTTGAATTTTACGGCACCTGCTGCCTTATCTGCAAGTTTTAACACATACACGCGCATAACCTTGCACACAGTGTGAGGATCCCGATCAGATGGAATTAAGAGTCGGCTCGAGAGCGAAGTCGCGACTTGATTGGATTAGGGATGGACGACAGGAAGAGGACAGAGGAGAGACATCACTGCAATGTCGCTTCTCTCTTGCCTCCTCCTCAGACATCTGCTTGCATACTGTACGCTTACAACATTAATAATATGCACAAACTATGTAAACATAAAAAAGCTTGAGTTGGAAATGAGTTGGAATTTCCCAAGAAAAATGTCACAACTTCATAAGAAAAACTTAGAATTTTGGCAGAATTATAACAAAAGTTATAAATAAATACATAAATGGGTTGTACTTGTATAGCGCTTTTCTACCTTCAAGGTACTCAAAGCGCTTTGACACTACTTCCACATTTACCCATTCACACACACATTCACACACTGATGGAGGGAGCTGCCATGCAAGGCGCCAACCAGCACCCATCAGGAGCAAGGGTGAAGTGTCTTGCTCAGGACACAACGGACGTGACGAGGTTGGTACCAGGTGGGATTTGGACCAGGGACCCTCGGGTTGCGCACGGCCACTCTACCACTGCGCCACGCCGCCCCAAAAGTTGTAATTTTACTCAACGCAAGTCAAAATGTTACAAGAAAAACTGAACATTTGTGCAGTATTATGATACAAGTTGGAATTTTACTTGATAAAAGTCATAATTTTATTTTTTTTAAAAAGCTTAAAATTTTGGCAATTTTATGAAAAAAGTCGTAAGAAAACTTTACAATATTGGAAATATTATTATAATAATCGGAATTTCACTTTGCAAAATTATGACAAAAGTCATCATTTAACTAAAAAAATGTCAATATTTTTCAAGAACAGCAAACAAAAATGGCAATATAGTAATACAAATCAGAATTTTATATGACAAATGTCACTATTTTTCATTAAAAAGTAATAATTTTACATGAAAAAGTAATAATTTTACGAGAAAAAAATTGCAATATTACAGACAGAAAGAATATGAGAAATTGTTCCCAATTTCATAAGAAAAAAAGTCGACAGCGTAAGAAAGACTGATTTAAGTTCATTTATTTTTATGTAATTGGTTTTTAATCTTCATTATTTACTTCGAGTTATTATAGTATGTCTCTATAAACATATTTATTTTTTTGTTTTAAACATTTTGGTCAAAGGAGGTGCATTTCAATTTCTTACACACACTTGGTATCACATATGTGAATTGTGAAGTGAAGTGAATTATATTTATATAGCGCTTTTCTCTCGGGACTCAAAGCGCTTTTACATAGTGAAACCCAATATCTAAGTTACATTTAAACCAGTGTGAGTGGCAGTAGGAGCAGGTGGGTAAAGGACACGACAGCAGTGACTAGGATGGCGGAAGCGGGGATCGAACCTGGAACCCTCAAGTTGCTGGCAAAGCCGTTCTACCAACCGAGCTATACCGCCCTATATGATGGTCAGAGGGGGAGCACTTCAAATTTTTGCACACACTTGTTATTTCATATGTTGACCAGAGGGGGAGCACTTTTAAAACCGACACAGTCAATTTGAAAATGCCCCCCTTTTTGGTACCAACCT
This sequence comes from Nerophis ophidion, assembly GCF_033978795.1. Taxonomy (NCBI): domain Eukaryota; kingdom Metazoa; phylum Chordata; class Actinopteri; order Syngnathiformes; family Syngnathidae; genus Nerophis; species Nerophis ophidion. The sequence goes on from NC_084618.1 coordinate 69,478,179, forward strand.
AATTTTGACAGATTTTACCACCAGGGGTGCAAATGAGACATTCTCTATTAGATGCAACGGTTTTCCGTACCAGGACCATGATTTATGTCCTAACTTGTTCACCGGGCCTCATATGGAAGGTACTCATCCTCGTTGATGTCTCAGGAAGTGTAGAAATACAAGGACACACACACACTGGTTGTCATTTGGAATGGGGACCAAGTTTTTTGATCATCACTTGTGGGGACCACCCTTTCTACAGGTTGTGGAGGCATAAAAAAATAATAGGTAACATGGTCATTGCCCAGTTAGCTCATACACGTCTTTAAATTTCTGGATTGATGAAGTAATGTGCCGATCATTCTTACTGGGGACCCTGGGGAAAAAGAGTTAATATGGTTCATGGGGACCAAATTTCAATAATTTTGCATAATTCACACACATTTGTACGTGACTACTGAGGACCATTAAAAAAAAAAAAAAAAAGTTCAAATGAAATATGACATGATCCTCAGAATACAGCACTAGATACCATCAATCAATCAATCAATGTTTATTTATATAGCCCCTAATCACAAATGTCTCAAAGGACTGCACAAATCATTACGACTACAACATCCTCGGAAGAACCCACAAAAGGGCAAGGAAAACTCACACCCAGTGGGCAGGGAGAATTCACATCCAGTGGGACGCCAGTGACAATGCTGACTATGAGAAACCTTGGAGAGGACCTCAGATGTGGGCAACCCCCCCCCCTCTAGGGGACCGAAAGCAATGGATGTCGAGCGGGTCTAACATGATACTGTGAAAGTTCAATCCATACTGGCTCCAAGACAGCAGCGAGAGTCCCGTCCACAGGAAACCATCTCAAGCGGATCAGCAGCGTAGAGATGTCCCCAACCGATACAGGCGAGCGGTCCATCCTGGGTCCCGACGAGCGGTCCATCCTGGGTCTCGACTCTGGACAGCCAGTACTTCATCCATGGTCATCGGACCGGACCCCCTCCACAAGGGAGGGGGGGACATAGGAGAAAGAAAAGAAGCGGCAGATCAACTGGTCTAAAAAGGAGGTCTATTTAAAGGCTAGAGTATACAGATGACTTTTAAGGTGAGACTTAAATGCTCCATGAATTGATTAACGTGGACCCCGACTTAAACAAGTTGAAAAACTTATTCGGGTGTTACCATTTAGTGGTCAATTATACGGAATATGTACTGAACTGTGCAATCTACTAATAAAAGTTTCAATCAATCAATCAATAAATCAAACTGTCCTCTTATAGAAAGTTTCACTACTTAAATGTTAAAGCAAATCCTGCATCACCTGTGACATTACTGAAAGTGCAGGACTTCTTTGAGAACCCTACAAACACTAGACAAATGTGGCAGGGCATACAGGTCATCGGGGACTATAAAGCTGCCCCCTGTCCCTGTGACAACAGTATCAGCTTCCTAGATGACCTTAACAACTACTGTGCAAGGTTTGAGGCACTTAACACCACTCCGGCGAGAAAATCCCTCCCTCGCCCTGATGAGCAGCCGCTCAACCTGAATATAGCGGATGTCCGGAAAACCCTGAGGAGAGTGAACCCCTCGGAAAGCACCGGGAACTGATGACATTCCGGGCATGTTGCTTAAAGGATGTGCAGACCAGCTGGCTGGGATTCTCACAGACATCTTCAACATCTTGCTGACCCAGACTGTGGTACCATCATGTTTTAAGACGGCCACAATCATCCCAGTTCCTAAAAAACCCATAATTTCCTCCCTCAATGATTACCGCCCCGTTGCACTCACCCTCATCATAATGAAGTGCTTCGAGGGGCTGGTAAAGGAATATATTGTCTCCAGACTTCCCCCCACATTCGACCCTTACCAGTTTGCTTATCGCCCTAATCGCTCCAGAGAGGACGACATCTCCTCTGCACTCCACCTGAGCTTAGAACATCTGGAAGGAAAGGACACACATGTGCGGATGTTGTTCCTGGACTTCAGCTCAGCATTCAACACCATCTTCCCGCAGCACTTGGACAGCAAACTGGCCCCCCTTGGATTCAGTAACCCCCTATGCAACTGGCTGCTTGACTTCCTCACAGACAGACCCCAATCTGTGAGAGTTTGCAACAACACCTCCAGTGCCATCTCTCTGAGCACCAGCTCCCCCCAGGGTTGATGAATCATGAGTGCTGCGCCAAATCCACTACTAACCACATTGTGAAGTATGCAGACGACACAACAGTGGTGGGCCTCATCCGTGACAACAATGACATGGACTACAGGGAGGAGGTGAAACATCTGGTTGACTGGTGCAGAACCAACAACCTGGTCCTGAATGTCGACAAGACCAAGGAGATCATCGTTGACTTCAGGAAGCACCAGTTCAGCCACGCTCCACTCTTCATCAACGGCACAGCGGTGGAGATGGTAAGCAGCACCAAGTTCCTGGGGGTGCAGATAACTGATAATATGACCTGGTCCCTACAAACCGTAACTTTTGTGAAAAGAGCTCAGCAGCGCATGCACTTTTTGCGCCGGATGAAAAGAGCACAGCTCCCTCCCCCCATTCTCACCACATACTACAGAGGCAATATAGAGAGCCTGCTGACCAACAGCATCTCTGTCTGGACCAGAGCCTGCAATGCCTCAGACTGGAAGTCTCTCCAGAGAGTGGTGACGACGGCGGAAAAGATTATCAGGACTCTTCTTCCTCCTATCCAGGAGATCGCAAAAATCTGCTGCCTGACCAGGCATCAGAAAATCGGCAAAGACTCCTCCCACCCCCACCAAGGACTGTTTTGGGGCGGTTTAGCTCGGTTGGTAGAGTGGCCGTGCCAGCAATTTGAGGGTTGCAGGTTCGATTCCCGCTTCCGCCATCCTAGTCACTGGCGTTGTGTCATTGGGCAAGACACTTTACCCACCTGCTCCCAGTGGCACCCACACTGGTTTGAATGTAACTTAGATATTGGGTTTCACTATGTAAAGCGCTTTGAGTCACTAGAGAAAAAGCGCTATATAAATATAATTCACTTCACTTCACTTTTGACTGCTGGACTCTGAAAGAGGTTCCGCAGCCTCCGAAGCAGAACCTCCAGGTTCTGTAACAGCTTCTTCCTTCGCGCCGTAAGATTCTTGAACACATCATTATTATCCCCTCAACTCCCCCCTAAAATGGATTAACTCGCTAGAATAATAAAGACAATATAACATACATCCATAAACGTAGACGCATGTGAGAAAGTGAAATCTATTTATCTGTTTTCAACTTGTTTAAGTCGGGGTCCACGTTAATCAATTCATGGTAAAGAGAGACCTATGAGCCAAAATATTCTGACTTGGTTGTATTACCCAGCACATCAACCTCCAGCCTCATTTAAAACAGCAGTAGCTTAAACCGGAAGTGCACTTTTTTGGAATTCTGCCTTTAATTCACAGTACCGTATTTTTCGGACTATATGGCACAGTTTTTTTCATAGTTTGGCTGAGGGTGGGACATATACTCCGGAGCGACTTATGTGTAAAATTATTAACACATTAACCGTAAAATATCAAATATTATTTATCTCATTCGCGGAAGAGATGAAGAAAATGTCAGCAATCTTCACACACGTCAACCAATAAGAATTCGCGAGGGAAGGGTCATGGCAGAAGTGGAATGCTAACTGCTATATGCTATATGCTACTGCCGTAGCTATTAAAGTGGATCATTTCATCATTGGCAGTAACTTATAAAAACTGAGAAGGGCTGAACAAGAATTGGACCGAAAAGGAACTCATGTACTGCAGATTACAAGCTGGACGTAGTGAAATATGCAGCAGAAAACGACAAGAGGAAGCGGCAAATAACTTTGGAGTTGGCAGAGTTGTTTAGAAGCGACATCGAGGAAGAAGATCTCATGGGATTTAGCGATTAGGAGTGACAGATTGTTTGGTAAACGTATAGCATGTTATATATGTTATAGTTATTTGAATGACTCTTACCATAATCAATCAATCAATCAATCAATGTTTACTTATATAGCCCTAAATCACTAGTGTCTCAAAGGGCTGCACAAACCACTACGACATCCTCGGTAGGCCCACATAAGGGCAAGGAAAACTCACACCCAGTGGGACGTCGGTGACAATGATGACTATGAGAACCTTGGAGAGGAGGAAAGCAATGGATGTCGAGCGGGTCTAACATGATACTGTGAAAGTTCAATCCATAATGGATCCAACACAGTCGCGAGAGTCCAGTCCAAAGCGGATCCAACACAGTCGCGAGAGTCCAGTCCAAAGCGGATCCAACACAGCAGCGAGAGTCCCGTTCACAGCAGAGCCAGCAGGAAACCATCCCAAGCGGAGGCGGATCAGCAGCGCAGAGATGTCCCCAGCCGATACACAGGCGAGCAGTACATGGCCACCGGATCGGACTGGACCCCCTCCACAAAGGAGAGTGGGACATAGAAGAAAAAGAAAAGAAACGGCAGATCAACTGGTCTAAAAAGGGAGTTTATTTAAAGGCTAGAGTATACAAATGAGTTTTAAGGTGAGACTTAAATGCTTCTACTGAGGTGGCATCGCGAACTGTATAATATGTTATATAATATATATATATTATATAACATTAACATTATAATATAATATAATTAATATAATATAATATAATATAATATAATATAACATTATAATATATTATATAATATATATATTATATAATATATATTATATATAACATATTATATATTATATATAATATATAATATGTTACGTTAACATACCAGGCACCTTCTCGGTTGGTTATTTGTGCGTCATATAACGTACACTTATTCAGCCTGTTGTTCACTATTCTTTATTTATTTTAAATTGCCTCTCAAATGTCTATTTTTGGTGTTGCGTTTGGTGTGCACAAAAAGTGCACTTTAATTTAGTGTTTTTTGATGTCATCTCAGTGACATCATGCACAAAAGTGCACTCATGGCTTGTTTTAAAATGTCTCTGACAATCTTGCACTTTCTGTTTTGAAATGTCATGAATGTGTGTGCCATTGCTTAATAACTGTTTAATAAATACACTTTTGGTGAATTGACTGAGTTGTGATTTCCTTCTCTGCATGAAAGTTTAAAATGAGCATACACTAATGCAGTATGAAGAAGAATGTTTTAATGTAGACACAGAATCATCTTACTGCTGTGATTAAATGCATCAAGTGTGATTGACAAGGGTGACTCACAGTGAGCAAAATATCACTTCAAAGTTTCTTCTTGCATCATCTGACGGATTGCAAAACCCCACTTTGAAGACGCATCTGTAAAGGTGCATGCATTTTTGAACGGTAGAAGAAGAGTTTTGTTCTGGATGAAAGATGGCGTGCTATGTATATGTGCGATGTATTTATGTGCGGTGTTGATACAGTGTGTCTAATTTAATGAATATCAAACGTGTGTGTGCGCGTGTGCAAAAGATCTAAGTGGCATCCATGGGGAACAGCGCCAGGACGGAGGGGATGTGTGCACTGAAGTGTGTTGTGTGTGTGTGTCTGTGTCTTTGTGAGAGGGGGCGGGGCCTCCTGTGGATAGGTGAATTAATGCCCATAGATGGGAGAGATTCTACACATGCCATTATTCAACAAGTGATAGAATACAGGTCAAAAAAACAACCAATACACAAAACAAATACCTGATTTTGGCAAATCTGCTTCACGGTGGCAGAGGGGTTAGTGCGTCCGCCTCACAATACGAAGGTCCTGCAGTCCTGGGTTCAAATCCAGGCTCGGAATCTTTCTGTGTGGAGTTTGCATGTTCTCCTCGTGAATGCGTGGGGTCCTTGCAGGTACTCCGGCTTCCTCCCACTTCCAAAGACATGCACCTGGGGATAGGTTGATTGGCAACACTAAATTGGCCCTAGTGTGTGAATGTGAGTGTGAATGTTGTCTGTCTATCTGTGTTGGCCCTGCGATGAGGTGGCGACTTGTCCAGAGTGTACCCCGCCTTCCGCCCGATTGTAGCTGAGATAGGCGCCAGCGCCCCCCGCGACCCCGAAAGGGAATAAGCGGTAGAAAATGGATGGATGGATGGATGATTTTTAAAAAACAAAGTAACGATAATTACAAATTAACTAGCTAAAAGTGGATGGATACAGAAGAAAAATAAGTAAACAAAACTGAATAAAACACGTATGGGTCCGTGTACTTTCCTATAACCAATTCCTAAACGCAAATCAAAAAACAAAATTAGGGTAATTTTTTTCCATTTTTATTATATATGGCAGATTTGAAAACAAACAAAAAAGGGTTGATTTTCATTAAAATATTATGTGTGTGCTATGTTGCACGATTGCGCCAGGTAAAATTCCTAGTTTATGAACCCGTTCTCAAACATCCATACATCCATTTTCTACCGCTTGTCCCTTTTTGGGGTCGCGGGGGTACTGGAGCCTATGTCAGCTCCATTCGGGCGGAAGGCGGCGTACACCCTGGACAAGTCGCCACCTCATCGCAGGGCCAACACAGATAGACGGACAACATTCACACTCACATTCACACACTAGGGCCAATTTAGTGTTGTCAATCAACCTATCCCCAGGTGCATGTCTTTGGAAGTGGGAGGAAGCCGGAGTACCTGGAGGGAACCCACGCATTCATGGGGAGAACATGGAAACTCCACACAGAAAGACCCCAAGCCCGGGATTGAACCCAGGACCAATGGCAATAAAAACTTTTCTGATTCTGATAAAATTGGATTTTGTGCTGTTTTTCTCTTAAGGATTTTTATTTTTCCAGATAAACACAAAAATCGAATATACATTCATCCAAAATGCAAAAATGCAAAGTTATCTGTGTGATGACAAATTGAACCGGAAGCTGTATTTTAGCTTTTCCTTTGCGTTTAGCACGTTTTTAACATAACGATAGCACCTTTGTTCAACAGGAGTCCTATTGTCATTAAATAGTCGTTCAACTTTTGTTTCCGAAATGTAAATAGAAAAAAATGGCCCGTAATTTGTTTTAGCATTTAAAAATTCGAAACAGAATGAACGGAAAGTACACGGACCTGTATGAATCAAATACTATTGATTTATTAATAATATTTTGACATGTATTAGTTGAATGAATATGACATCTCATGTACAAAAAACTGTACACCAGCAAATAAAAATGAATAAATAGATTAAATGTTGTGTAAAAGCTCAACTAAAAATAATGGCATGTCAGAAATGATAAAATGGATTAAAAAACAAAACACATAATCAGCAAAGTATAATTAATGCGATGTAAAAGCTCCATCCATCCATTTTCTACCGCTTATTCCCTTTGGGGTCACGGGGGGCGCTGGTGCCTATCCCAGCCACAATCGGGCGGAAGGCGGTGTACACCCTGGACAAGTCGCCACCTCATCGCAGGACCAACACAGATAGACAGACAACATTCACACTCACATTCACACACTAGGGACCATTTAGTGTTGCCAATCACCCTATATACAACAAATATATAAATAATATAAGGTAACATAATCAAAGTTAATTACATCTGAGCTTTCTGTTGGATTTTGGAAATATAAAAGTAGTTTATTAACTAGCAAACATGTTAAACAATATAACAAAAAAAAAACAATATAATAAAAATCATTAAAAAAATAAACAAAAGTACAAATAAATGATAAAGATGGTCGATTTGAAACTAGATGTAAAAAAACAACAACTTTAATAAATACCTTCAAGCACAACCCAGCCAAAACAACAACAGAGTACATTCCAGTGTATATTTACTATAGCAGTGGTTCTCCAATGGGGGTACGGTATAGCTCGGTTGGTAGAGTGGCCGTGCCAGCAACTTGAGGGTTGCAGGTTCGATTCCCGCTTGTGCCATTCTAGTTACTGTCGTTGTGTCCTTGGGCAAGACACTTTACCCACCTGCTCCCAGTGCCACCCACACTGGTTTAAATGTAACTTAGATATTGGGTGTCACTATGTAAAGCGCTTTGAGTCACTTGAAAAAAGTGCTGTATAAATATAATTCACTTCCACTTCACTACGCGTACCCCTGGGGGTACTTGAAGGTATGCCAAGGGGTACGTGAGATTTTTCAAAAATATTCTAAAAATAGCAACAATTCAAAAATCCTTTATAAATACATTTATTGAATAATACTTCAACAAAATATGAATGTAAGTTCATAAACTGTGAAAAGAAATGCAATATTCAGTGTTGACAGCTAGATTTGTGGACATGTTCCATAAATATTGATGTTAAAGATTTCTTTTTTTGTGAAGAAATGTTTAGAATGAAGTTGATGAATCCAGATGGATCTCTATTACAATCCCCAAAGAGGACACTTTAAGTTGATGATTACTTCTATGTGTAGAAATCTTTATTTATAATTGAATCACTTGTTTATTTTTCAACAAATTTTTAGTTATTTTTATATCTTTTTTTCCAAATAGTTCAAGAAAGACCACTACAAATGAGCAATATTTTGCACTGTTATACAATTTAATAAATCAGAAACTGATGACATAGTGCTGTATTTTACTTCTTTATCTCTTTTTTTCAACCAAAAATGCTTTGCTCTGATTAGGGGGTACTTGAATTAAAAAAAATGCTCACAGGGGGTACATCACTGAAAAAAGGTTGACTATGGTTTATAAGAACATTATATATATATAAAAAAAATGGGGTGGGGGGGAATAGGCACGTATACCATTTTCACAAACTAACATTTAAAAAACAAACCCAAAAAAAATCAGAATCATAAAGGTCACATTACGACAGCATGTGCAGCTGACCGTTAATTTAGCATGTAGCCACACCTTTATAAACAAAAGCAAAAAGGCAGTAAACATCCAATTTTAATTTTTTTAAGGCTTTTGCCAAGCGTATAATAAACCTTTAATATATATTTTTTAAATGCACGTTTGGTTTCCAAGAAAAGGAAAGCCAATCATTATTTTATTTATTTATTTATTTTTAAATCCTTCTATTGAACGTGAAAAAAATGAATAAAAGGTGCATGCAGCAAAGAAGGTCACTCATTCAAGCTCTTGGAGCACATTCTGCTCAGAAACAACAGCTTTTTTTGTTTGACGTGCAATTAGTTCGGCAAGAGGCGAGGTTTAAAAACAATCAAGGTTTTTGAAGAATGCTTCACTTTCACTTTGCCGTTTAGGACTGGCCTTGACTGCACTTCCTGTTTGGATGATCTACGTAAATGTGCAAAAAGGATAACTTTGATTGCAGGGGAATTCAAGAAAATGCTATAAAATGATGATAAATTGCACGCACTTATCAAGATTGCTGAAGACAAGTGTGTGTCATCCATCAACATCAAGCACACACACACACACACACACACACATCACTACTGTAGGCTTACAGTATTTCTGGCGTAGAGGTCACGGCGAAACAGATGCGGGGTACACACAAACGACTTTGCGTATCACCTCGCGACGGCAAAGTCTGATTATTTGTCAAAGGAAAGTGCACACGGGTGTGAACAAAGGCATCATGGTGATTTGATTTGGCCGCTAATAAAGTCCCTTGAGAGCTTTTACTGCAGTACACTGCGCAAAATAAAAATACAATAGCAGCACAGCACCAACAGGAATCCTTATGCTGCTGAAATTGAGTCTTAAAAGGGAAAAAAACTGCTGATAGTGACGTTATTACATCACCACATATTAAATATCAAACTGCCAAAATGGATGTGTCATGGTCCCTCATAACAGTTGGGCTTTTGTTTGCGTTTTCCTGTGTTTGGTCTTTATTTCCGTTTCAGCGCTCCTCCCTGGTTTTCTATTTCCTGGTTTTTTTTTCCAATTTGAGGGAGTACTAACCGGCATCTGCCTGCATGCACATGCTGATTGTTATTATACAGCAGGGGTCAACAACCTTTTTGAAACCAAGAGCTACTTCTTGGGTACTGATTAATGCGAAGGGCTTTCAGTTTGATACACACTTAAATAAATTGCCAGAAATAGCCAACTTGCTCAATTTACCTTTAATAAATAAATCCATATATATGTGTATAGATAAAAAAAATGGGTATTTCTGTCTGTCATTCCGTCGTACATTTTTTTTTTCCCTTTTAGGGAAGGTTTTTTGTAGGGAATAAATGATGAAAAAAACACTTAATTGAATGGCTTAAAAGTGGAGAAAAAACCGAATATCTTTTAAGAATAAAATCAAAAGACCTTGAAATAAGATTTAAATATGATTCTACAGATTTTGTAGATTTGACAGAATATTTTGGGGGAATTTTAATCATAATAAGTTTGAAGACATATTTCACAAATATTCTTCGTCGAAAAAACAGAAGCTAAAATGAAGAACTCAATTAAAATGTATTTATTATTCTTTACAATAAAAAAATGAATTTACTTGAACATTGATTTCAATTGTCAGGAAAGAAGAGGAAGGAATTTAAAAGGTATATGTGTTTAAAAATCCTAAAATCATTTTAAGGTTGTATTTTTTCTCTAAAATTGTCTTTCTGAAAGTTATAAGAAGCAAAGTAAAAAAAATAAATGAATTTATTTAAACAAGTGATGACCGAGTCTTTAAAATATTTTCTTGGATTTTCAAATTCTATTTTAGTTTTGTCTCTCTTAGAATTAAAAATGTCGAGCAAAGCAAGACCAGCTTGCTAGTTAATAAATAAAATTAAAAAAATGAAAGCAGCTCACTGGTAAGTGCTGCTATTTGAGCTATTTTTTAGAACAGTCCAGCGGGCTACTCATCTGGTCCTTACGGGCTACCTGGTGCCCGCGGGCACCCCGTTGGTGACACCTGTTATACAGTATACCTAAGTTCCTGCATGACCTGTGTGACTAAAGCTTGCTGGTACCTAACAAACAGACTATCTTACCAGCACGTCGTCAGCCGTCTCTGCATCCCGGGGTCAGGCCAACAGACGCAAGGTGGTGTCATGACACTATGGAAATATAAAGGAAGAGAAAATCCTTAGGTACATGAAACAACATTGAACAATAGCATTGCTAATGAAAGAAACAGATTAGAAATTGTATTGTCTAATCAACACTAACACTAGTGCAAATATGGCACCTCCATACAAACAATGCAAGGGTATAAACAACAAAAACTGCTTTAAAGTTAAAGTACCAATGATTGTGTTTACTCTAAAGCATAAATACAAAAGAATAAATTTAAAAAAAGAACATTGTTATATTTTTAGTACGCAACAATATTGCGGAATGTTAGCAACAATGCTAGTGCTAAAAAAACACTGAAAAAGGTAAAAAATGTGCTGATGAAAAGTTATTAACGCAGTAAAAAAAAAAAAGCCCTTACAATAAACGCTGATCATAAAAAAGAAGAGTATGTATTAGCACTGATGTTAGCGCAAACCTAAATAGATTATTTTTCTAAATTCCAAATTTTTACATTCAAATAAGATATTGATTATTGTCTGAGTAATTCATTGTAAAAATGGTTATTTTAATACAATAGTAGGGCTTGAATTTAACTGCAACTGCACTCGTCTTTTGCCGTAATGCCCTAAAAAATTGACCGTGCTGTGACCGCCCTGGACTTTTTACTTGTTAATGGAGGAGGGATGTAACAATAAACGGTGTAATGATAATTTGCGCTAAAATTCCCTACGGTTAGTAATGCATTTAATTGTTAGTTACAGAAACCTTGTCCTTTTTTAACGCATTTTAGGCAACACAAAGTTAGGTGCAAGCATCGTTTGGCTTGATAATCATGGCGGACTATCTACACAGACTTTGCTCGGGAGATTTCCCGTTGGAGTAAACGGAGCAAAGCGCTTGGTTTTCCCCTTGCTTTCCGCCGTGCCTTTAAGAGCGCATTGCTGTGTTCAGATGGAGACAGGTGTGGACAATATTGGAGACAGACACTCTTGTACCAATACTAAAAGTATACAGCGAAGGAGAACAACTATTTGATGTTGCTTTAATTTTCTCAAGACAGCGTTCATCAGCTGCAGTGACTGACAGTTAATGAGGTGAGGAAACATTGTGATGTGTCGTGAACGTTGTCACAACTTGTTTACTTTGTTGACTGGGATGTTCACTCATTTATTTAACTGCAAACTGTATCAGTGTTCAAATAACATCAGTACCAGCTAAAATGTTTTGTAAGCTCATCAAACTGACCGAAGGCTGTGACGATTGTGTATTCGATGTAAGAGGTGTCACTCCTCTTTATTTTTGTTGGCCAAACTGTTGTTCGGAACCAAGAGAAGAACAAAGCTTGTTTATTACACTTCATCTTCATTAGCCAAACTGCTTTGTGTTTTATATTGATATCAAAAAGTAAACGCCATGTTTTTTTTCATGTCACAAAGAACATTCGAAAAACCTTAAATGGGACGCATAATTTTGTTTATGTTTTATTGTGTATAGTTGATTGCTATATGACATTTCTGCTCAAACTCTTAATGGATCTGTCCTGATACAGCATCTACATGTACATTTAAATTTACATAAATTAAAAATAATAATAAGAATTGAAAAAAAACTCCCTTTATCAAAATGTAAAAATAGGGATGAATGCATCATGAAATGACAAAAAGCTGACAAGTTTATATTAATAACTTATTAAAAAAACAGTTTACATAAACGTACATATACATATATATATATATATATATATATACATATATACAAACATACACACACACGACGCGTATGTATATATATGCATGTATATATGTATATAAACACATATGTACGCAAATTGTGTTAGATGTAAATATAAACGGAATACAATGATTTGCAAATCATTTTCAACCCATATTCAGTTGAATATGCTACAAAGACAACATATTTGATGTTCAAACTAATAAAAAAAAAATTTTGTTGCAAATAATCATTAACTTTAGAATTTGATGAAGCAAGACGTGACAAAGAAGTTGGGAAAGGTGGCAATAAATACTGCTAAAGTTGAGAATTGCTCATCAAACACTTATTTGGAACATCCCACATGTGTGCAGGCTAATTGGGAACAGGTGGGTGCCATGATTGGGTATAAAAGCAGCTTCCATGAAATGTTCAGTAATTCACAAACAAGGATGGGGTGAGGGTCACCACTTTGCAAACAAATTGTCGAACATTTTTAGAACAACATTTCTCTACGAGCTATTGGAAGGAATTTAGGGATTTTACTATCTACGGTCCGTAAAATCATCAAAAGGTTCAGAGAATCTGGAGCAATCACTGCATGTAAGCGATGACATTACGGAACTTTGAACCCTCATCAAAAACCCACATCAGTGTGTAAAGGATGTCACCACATGAGCTCAGGAACACTTCATAAAACCACTGTCAGTAACTACAGTTGGTCGCTACATCTGTAAGTGCAAGTTAAAACTCTACTATGCAAAGCGGAAGCCGTTTATCAACAACACCAAGGAACGCCGCTGGCTTCGCTGGGCCTGAGATCATCTAAAATGGACTGATGCAAAGTGGAAAAGTGTTCTGTGGTCTGACAAGTCCACATTTCAAATTATATTTGGAAACTGTGGACGTGGTGTCCTCCGGAACAAAGAGGAAAATAACCACCCGGATTGTTCTAGGCGCAAAGTTCAAAAGCCAGCATCTGTGATGGTATGGGGGTGTATTAGTGCCTAAGGCATGGGTAACTTACACACCATTAATGCTGAATGGTCCATACAGGTTTTGGAGCAACTTATGTTGTCATCCAAGCAACGTTATCATGGACGCCCCTGTTTATTTCAGCAAAAACAATGCCAAGACACGTGTTACAACAGCGTGGCTTCGTAGTAAAAGAGTACAGGTACTTTCCTGGCCCGCCTGCAGTCCAGACATGTCTCCCAACGAAAATGTGTGGCACATTATGAAGCGTTAAATACGACAGCGGAGACCCTGGACTGTTGAATGACTGAAGCTCTACATAAAACAAGAATGGGAAAGAATTCCACTTTCAAAGCTTCAATAATTAGTTTCCTCAGTTCCCAAACGTTTATTGAGTGTTGTTAAAAGAAAAGGTGATGGAACACAGTGGTGAACATGCCCTTTCCCAACTACTTTGGCACGTGTTGCAGCCATGAAATTCTACTGTAAGTTAATTATTATTTGCAAAAAAAAAAAAGTTTATGAGTTTGAACATCAAATATCTTGTCTTTGTAGTGCATTCAACTGAATATGGGTTGAAAAGGATTTGCAAATCATTGTATTCCGTTTATATTTACAACTAACACAATTTCCCAACTCATGGAAACGGGGTTTTTATATATATATATATATGCATGCATGCCTTGGAGCCCCTGCTGCCAAAGAAAATAATGTTTGCCTTGGTGCCCTAAAATGTGAGCCCTCCATTAAGGCAACACTTGCCTTGACCTTAAAAAGTTAAAATTGGAGGCCTGCAATACTAAACACTATATTGTTACATAATATAATTTTTAGCGTGGTGGACAAAGTTTGTACAAGCACCGATTCAAAGCCTTAGCACAGACACTAGCTAGCGCAACAGAAGACAACTCCTCAAACGATATTATAAACAAGTAAACCAAAAGCACAAAATGCGGCTGCTAGACTTTTGACAAGAACAAGAAAGTTTGATCACATTACGCCTGTACTGGCTCACCTGCACTGGCTTCCTGTGCACTTAAGATGTGACTTTAAGGTTTTACTACTTACGTATAAAATACTACACGGTCTAGCTCCATCCTATCTTGCCGATTGTATTGTACCATATGTCCCGGCAAGAAATCTGCGTTCAAAGGACTCCGGCTTATTAGTGATTCCCAAAGCCCAAAAAAAGTCTGCGGGCTATGGAGCTTTTTCCGTTCGGGCTCCAGTACTCTGGAATGCCCTCCCGGTAACAGCTCGAGATGCCACCTCAATAGAAGCATTTAAGTCTCACCTTAAAACTCATTTGTATACTCTAGCCTTTAAATAGACTCCCTTTTTAGACCAGTTGATCTGCCGTTTCTTTTCTTTTTCTTCTATGTCCCACTCTCCCTTGTGGAGGGGGTCCGGTCCGATCCGGTGGCCATGTACTGCTTGCCTGTGTATCGGCTGGGGACGTCTCTGCGCTGCTGATCCGCCTCCGCTTGGGATGGTTTCCTGCTGGCTCCGCTGTGAACGGGACTCTCGCTGCTGTGTTGGATCCGCTTTGGACTGGACTCTCGCTGCTGTGTTGGATCCGCTTTGGACTGGACTCTCGCTGCTGTGTTGGATCCATTATGGATTGAACTTTCACAGTATCATGTTAGACCCGCTCGACATCCATTGCTTTCCTCCTCTCCAAGGTTTCTCATAGTCATCATTGTCATCGACGTCTCACTGGGTGTGAGTTTTCCTTGCCCTTATGTGGGCCTACCGAGGATGTCGTGGTGGTTTGTGCAGCCCTTTGAGACACTAGTGATTTAGGGCTATATAAGTAAACATTGATTGATTGATTGATTAAAGAAGGTGATATATGGTCACCATGGCAACCACGTAGTTGGTATTCCGCTTCTATATATTAAACTGTTCTATGACTTCCTGATCAATTCTTAGCGGTTTGGCAAACTTGTGTCCCTCATCAGACACATTTATCACAAATACTAGCTGGCCATCAATTTTAGTGGTGGGCCGAGTACGTTGACGCCACACACACACGCACACGCACACGCACACACACACACACACACACACACACACACGAAACACCAATTAAAGGGGGATATTTCTCTTGTTTATGCGTTGTGACAGCGCAAATACATTAACATCCGGCCTGCCAGGGCAAACCCATTTGATACAATTAGCGAGCTGCTTTAGGTCTGAATTAAATGAATCAATGTTGTCAGCCAGCAGCGGGCACCAATTGACTCGTCGACGTCTCTAGGGATCGAGGAGAGTGCAAGGAAATAAGCGTGGAAGACTTTAAAGGTCGCAACCTTCTTGTAAACTAATATGGTGCGCCACAAGTGAAGCAAAGCAATTCTTTTCTCTGATAGACTGAACAAAAAAAGCAATATAACATTTTTTTTTTAAGTCTGTTAACCCTGATTTCAGCTTAGCTTAGCATGGAAGTGTGTGATTTTATCTTAAAAAATTATATATAAAAGCTACTCAAGACAGAATAGCTTGTTGGATTAGATATACATTGTTATATTACATTCATTAGTAGTCAAATTACACATTAATTCGAGGGTAAACTTCCAAAAGCGTAATATTTTGTTAGCTGAGTAGTCAAATTACAAATTAATTTGAGGGTAAACTTCCAAAAGCGTAATATTTTGTTAGCTGGGGAGTATGAAGGATGATGTAATGTTGCATTCAAGGCTACTAGTGCTGTGGTTCTCAACCTTTTTTCAGTGATGTACCCCCTGTGAACATTTTTTTAATTCAAGTACCCCCTAATCAGAGCAAAGCATTTTTGTTTGAAAAAAAGAGATAAAGAAGTAAAATACAGCACGATGTCATCAGTTTCTGATTTATTAAATTGTATAACAGTGCAAAATATTGCTCATTTGTAGTGGTCTTTCTTGAACTATTTGGAAAAAAAGATATACAAATGACTAAAAACGTGTTAAATAATAAACAAGTGATTCAATTATAAATAAAGATTTCTACACATAGAAGTAATCATCAACTTAAAGTGCCCTCTTTGGGGATTGTAATAGAGATCCATCTGGATTCATCAACTTCATTCTTAACATTTCTTCACAAAAACATCAATATTTATGGAACATGTCCACAAAAAAATCTATCTGTCAACACTGAATATTGCATTGTTGTATATTTTTTCACAATTTATGAACATACATTCATATTTTGTTTAAGTATTATTCAATGAATATATTTATAAAGGATTTGTGAATTGTTGCTATTTTTAAAATATTTTTTTTAAATCTCACGTACCCCTTGGCATACCTTCAAGTACCCCCAGGGGTACGTGTACCCCCATTTGAGAACCACTGTACTAGGAGGTCAGAAATGACACATCACTGAAATTGTATCTTACTTTAGCATCTGTGGAGCTGTAGAGGATGTCAATCATCTGTGGAATGTGAGAGTGTGGAGATGTCCTCATTCTCTATAGCAGTGTTTTTAAACTTTTTTTGAGCCAAGGCACATTTTTTGCGTTAAAAAAATGCGGAGGCACACCACCAGCAGAAGTCATTCAAAAAACGAAACTCAGTTGACAGTAAAAAGTCGTTGTTGCAATTGTTGGATATGACTTTAAATCATAACCAAGCATGCATCACTATAGCTCTTGTCTCAAAGTTGGTGTACTGTCACCACCTGTCACATCCCGCTGTGACTTATTTTGAGTTGTTGGCTGTTTTCCTGTGTGTAGTGTTTTAGTTCTTGTCTTGCGCTCCTATTTTGGTGGCTTTTTCTCTTTTTTTGGTATTTTCAGGTATGAGTTTCATGTCTTCCTTTAAGCGATATTTCCCACATCTACTTTGTTTTAGCAATTAAGAATATTTCAGTTGTTTTTATCCGTCTTTGTGGGGACATTGTGGATTGTCATGTCATGTTCGGATGTACATTGTAGACGCCGTCCTTGCTCCACAGTAAGTCTTTGCTGTCGTCCAGCATTCTGTTTTTGTTTACTTTGTAGCCAGTTCAGTTTTAGTTTCGTTCTGCTTAGCCTTCCCTAAGCTTCAATGCCTTTTCATAGGGGCACTCACCTTTTCTTTATTTTTGGTTTAAAAAGGAACATTATCACAATTTCTGAAGGGTTAAAACCAATAAAAAATCAGTTCCCAAAATTTTACCACTCACGCAATATCCCGAAAAACACCCTCTAAGTGCCTGATTTTAACCGTCGTTATATCCACCCGTCCATTAACCTGTGACGTCACAGCGTGACCACACAGAAACAAACATGGCGGATAGCACAGAAAGATATAGCGATATTAGCTCGGATTCAGACTCAGATTTCAGCGCCGTAAGCGATTCAACAGATTACGCATGTATTGAAATGAAATTGAAGAAGAAACTGAAGCTATTGAGGCATATCACGACAGACAGCGGAACGGGAGTAAGCAAGGACGAATTCGGCCATCGCCTTCTAACCAACGATTGGTATGTATTTGTTTGGCATTAAATGTGCGTGGAGGGAAAAGCTGGATGCAAATATAGCTACAAATGAGGCATAATGATGCAATATGTACATACAGCTAGCCTAAATAGCATGTTAGCATCGATTAGCTTGCAGTCATGCCGTGACCAAATATGTCTGATTAGCACACTCCACATAAGTCAATAACATCAACAAAACTCACCTTTGTGCTTTCATGCACAACATTATAAGTTTTGGTAGACAAAATGAGACAGAAAAAGAAGTGGGATAAATCACGTCTTAGCCAAGACATCCAGGGTGTTTACCTCGCTCGTCTGCGGGAACAGACTGCCGTCATCCCTGAATAGCTCGCACTCCGGCAGATTAAGTGGTGGTCTATTTTCCAATATTGCAGATTTCTTCAACTTTATCGTTGGAAATGCATCTGCTTTGAGTGTCGCAGGATAGCCACACATTCTTGCCATCTCTGTCGTCGGTAAAGTGTGCGGAACAAACGAGGGACTTTCACATCTTTTGGCCACTGGTGCAACTTGAATCCGTCTCTGTTCGTGTTGTTACACCCTCCGACAACACACCGACGAGGCATGATGTAAAAAAAAACAGAAAATAACAGAGCTGATTTGACTTGGTGCGTGTAATAAGATTGAGAAAATGGCGGATCGCTTCATGTTGTGACGTCACAGGTGAAAGGTCATCGCTCCGACAGGCTATCAATTGAAAGGCGCTTAAATTGCCAAATTCACCCTTTTAGAGTTCGGAAATCGGTTAAAAAAACATATGGTCTTTTTTCTGCAACATCAAGGTATATATTGACGCTTACATAGGTCTGGTGATAATGTTCCCCTTTAAGCATTTGACACCTTTTTACCTGCATGCTGCCTCCCACTGTTTCCGACATCTCCAAAGCAATTAGCTACGGGCTGCCACCTACTGATATAAAAGAGTATTACACGGTTATTCTGCCGAGCTCTACACAGCAGCGACACTCAACAACAACACATCATTTGCAGACTTACAAATACATTCAGAGACAAACTGCTAAAAAACAGCGTAATATGTTGATAGCTAGCTAGCAGAGTACTTCCTGGTTTATGGAGGATGATGCTCTAATTGTAGATTACTTTAGCATTATATGATGAGCAAATATGCTCATAGTGCTGTGAAAATGATGATGCTGTGTTCCAAATTTGGATTATTTACGGAACTTGTGTGGGCCTTTGGCTTTACATTTTGTTACATGTGTATAATTTATATTTCAGTTACTTCATTAACTTTTAAGACTACATTTGGTAGATTGGTGCCACTAGATTGTGAAGTGGTACTGAGGGCCGCACAATGAAAACAAAGGATTCAGGGGCCATTGATATATACAGTGGGGCAAAAAAGTATTTAGTCAGCCACCGATTGTGCAAGTTCTCCCACTTAAAATGATGACAGAGGTCTGTAATTTTCATCATAGGTACACTTCAACTGTGAGAGACAGAATGTGAAAAAAAATCCAGGAACTCACATTGTAGGACTTTTAAATAATTTGTAAATTATGGTGAAAATACGTATTTAGTCAACCATTCAAAGCTCTCACTGATGGAAGGAGGTTTTGGCTCAAAATCTCACGATACATGGCCCCATTCATTCTTTCCTTAACACGGATCAATCGTCCTGTCCCCTTAGCAGAAAAACAGCCCCAAAGCATGATGTTTCCACCCCCATGCTTCGCAGTAGGTTTGGTGTTCTTGGGATGCAACTCAGTATTCTTCTTCCTCCAAACACGACAAGTTGAGTTTATACCAAAATGGATACATGGATGATACGGCAGAGGATTGGGAGAATGTCATGTGGTCAGATGAAACCAAAATGGAACTTTTTGGTATAAACTCAACTCGTCGTGTTTGGAGGAAGAAGAATAGGCAAGATCAGACGTAAGGTAACCCGTAGGTGTGTTAAAGACCTACGGAAATGAGATTTTCTTATTCAAACGGGGATAGCAGGTCCATTCTATGTGTCATACTTGATCATTTCGCGATATTGCCATATTTTTGCTGAAAGGATTTAGTTGAGAACATCCACGATTAAGTTTGCAACTTTTGGTCGCTAATGAAAAAGCTTTGCCTGTACCGGAAGTAGCAGACGATGTGCGCGTGACGTCACGGGTTGTGGAGCTCCTCACATCTGAACATTGTTTACAATCATGGCCATCAGCAGCGAGAGTGATTCGGATCGCGAAAGCGACGATTTCCCCATTACTTTGAGCGAGGGTGAAAGATTTGTGAATGAGGAAAGTGAGAGTGATGGACTAGAAAAAAAAAAAAAAGAAAAAAGACTATAAAGTGGGAGCGATTCAGATGTTATTGGACAAATTTACTAGTATAATTCTGGAAAATCTCTATCTGCTTGTGTTTTAGTGGGATTATTTGGTCGTACCTGTACAACCTGTAGGTCGGCCCCGCACATTTCTTCAGCGCCAGTCGACGGGTGGTGGCGATGCCCATCTCTGCCCTTTGCAAGGGACCCTCTTCGAAACACGATCTTTCGAAATGATCGCTGCATAATACACTGTACTTTACGTGTGTGGTCCAATCCAACCGTGCTCGCTTGACCGCTCTGTTCCATAGTAAAGCTTCCCCGTCATCTTTCGGGAATGTAAACAATGAAACACCGGCTGTGTTTGTGTTGCTAAAGGCGGCCGCAATACACCGCTTCCCACCTACAGCTTTCTTCTTTGACGTCTCCATTATTCATTGAACAAATTGCAAAAGATTCAGCAATACAGATGTCCATAATACTGTGGAATTATGAGATGAAAAGAGACAACTTATAACTGTGAACGGTCCTGGAACAAAATGTCCTCTACAATGCGTGATGTCACCCACACGCGTCATCATGCCGCGACATTTTAGCATGATACTTCCGCGCGAAATTTAAAATTGGCATTTAGTAAACTAAAAATGCCGTATTGGCATGTGTTGCAATGTTAATATTTCATCATTGATATATAAACTATCAGACTGCGTGGTCGGTAGTAGTGGGTTTCAGTAGGCCTTTAAGATGAGCAACCCAAGTGCTCCTTTGCCCATACTCATGTTGTTAACTTCCTGACTGTAAACCAATATGGCGCAGATTGTTTGGGATTCCTTCAATGTTTCTGAGAAAATCTTTTGCAAAAACGGGGTTTAAAAAAACCCATCACACTTCAACCTGAACGCCAGAATCGCTACGGCAGTGTTTTGAAAGCCTATGAGGACGCCTTTTGTAATAGTATTTTTTTAGAATATTTAAATACATGCTGTGGGCTGCACTTTGGACACCCCTACTCCATAATTTCACCTTTATCAAAACATGCACCGGAATGGAAAAATTGGGAAAATGAGCCAGCTGTGGAGTTAAGGTAGCCCAGGTGGGAGGGGAGGTCATCCTGTGTTTATGTTGGAATGCTAAACTACTGACTCACTTTGTTTGCATGTCCACACGGATGCAGTGTAGGTGTTTTTATCATAACAACAATTTTGCTGTGTGTGTGTGCGTGTGTGTGTGTGTGTGTGGTAGCTGGGTGATGCAATTTCTTCTTTCCAGAAAGTTGAGCAGCTGGAGGTTGATAAACAAGCCGCAATGATGGATGAGAGGTGCAGTTAGATGTTTCAATCAATCTGTCATCCGCAGGAAGCAGCACTGATGTCATGGCTGATACAGTGACTGTGTGTGTGTGTCTGAGTGTGTGTGTGTGTGTGTGTGTGTGCAGTGATGCATGCAGCTGGTGTGCTGCCATGCTTTTATAAATGTGGGAGGGAATTGTCACTCTATTCCATTCTGTGCATATGTTAAAAATATATAAATGAGGGGTGGGGAACCTGTGGCACAACAGCCATACAAAAAACTCCTGACATAAAAAACATTTGCACTAAAATGAATGCCATAAGTCTGGCGTTGGCAACCCAAAATGTTGAAAGAGCCATACTGGACCAAAAATACAAACAACAAATCTTTTTTGGAGCTGCGAAAGCCGTATATAAGTCTTATAAAGAAGGCAAAAGATGATGTAAGTGTTTATATCAACTATAATAGTTCGCCTTGTTTAATTGTTTGGTTGTCAAATGTTAGAGTTGTATTATTAAATAGAGTTCGGTGTCTAGCAGGACCGATGATCAGCATTTCCGTTTTTTCGGCGTTGAGTTGCAAAAAGTTAGCGGACATCCATTGTTTAATTTCATTAAGACACGCCTCCAGCTGACTACAATCCGGCGTGTTGGTCAGCTTTAGGGGCATGTAGAGTTGGGTGTCATCAGCATAACAGTGAAAGCTAATACCGTATTTGCGTATGATGTCACCTAGCGGCAGCATGTAGATGCTGAAGAGTGCAGGGCCAAGGACCGAACCCTGGGGAACTCCACACGTTACCTTAACGTAGTCCGAGGTCACATTGTTATGGGAGACACACTGCATCCTATCAGTAAGATAAGAGTTAAACCAAGACAGGGCTAAGTCTGACATACCAATTCGTGTTTTGATACGTTCTAATAAAATATTATGATCGACGGTATCGAAAGCAGCGCTAAGATCGAGGAGCAGCAACATAGATGACGCATCAGAATCCATCGTTAGCAATAGATCATTAGTCATTTTTGCGAGGGCTGTCTCCGTGGAGTGATTTGCTCTGAAACCGGATTGAAAGGTTTCACATAGATTGTTAGACGCTAAGTGTTCATTTAACTGCTCCGCAACAATTTTTTTAAGGATTATTGAAATAAAGGGAAGGTGAGACACCGGTCGGTAGTTTACCATGAGGTCAGGATCGAGGTTAGGTCTTTTAAGAAGAGGATGAATAACCGCTTTTTTGAATGCTAGGGGAACAGTGCCCGAGGAGAGTGATAAGTTTATAATATTTAGCACTGATGGACCTAATAATACAAAGAGCTCCTTGATCAGTTTCCCAGGAAGAGGGTCAAGTAAGCATGTTGTCTGTTTTATTCCATTTACACGTTGTAACAATTCCTCTAATGTTATTTCCTCAAAACGAGAGAAACTATTTTGGAGGGCAGTATCCGCAACAATTTTTTCAAGGATTATTGAAATAAAGGGAAGGTGAGACACCGGTCGGTAGTTTACCATGAGGTCAGGATCGAGGTTAGGTCTTTTAAGAAGAGGATGAATAACCGCTTTTCTGAATGCTAGGGGAACAGTGCCCGAGGAGAGTGATAAGTTTATAATATTTAGCACTGATGGACCTAATAATACAAAGAGCTCCTTGATCAGTTTCCCAGGAAGAGGGTCAAGTAAGCATGTTGTCTGTTTTATTCCATTTACACGTTGTAACAATTCCTCTAATGTTATTTCCTCAAAACGAGAGAAACTATTTTGGAGGGCAGTATCCGCCGTATATACAATCGTGTCAGTGTTAATAGAACCCCGTTGTAGCTGGGACGCATTGTCTTTAATCTCCTTTCTAATGACTTCAATTTTCTTACTAAAGAATTGCATAAAGTCATCAGCTGAGTGGGTTGAGCTACTGGAAGGGGTCCCTTGTTGGGTTAGCGATGCTACCGTACTAAACAAAAATTTAGGATCGTTTTTATTACGGTGGATGAGATTTGAGTAATATTTAGCTTTAGCTAAGGTAAGCATGCGTTTATAAGTTATTAAACCATCACTCCATGCTTGATGGTGCACCTCAAGTTTAGTCGTGCGCCATTTGCGTTCCAGCTTTCTACATAATAATTTCTGAGCTCTAGTTTCTTCTGTAAACCACGGGGTGCGCTTTTTTGGAGACTTTTTTAACTTTAGCGGTGCTATGTTATCAATGGTTTCGCGCAGGGTGTCGTTAAAGTTGTTAGTGAGGTTATCAATAGAGCCCACATACTTTGGGAATGGTGCCATTACCGAGGACAGTAGGTCAGCAAGAGTTGTCGTTGTGGCCGTATTAATGTTGCGGCTGCTATAGCAGTTATTATTATTATTAGTTTGACGAACATGCGTCTGAACCTCGAATTTTATAAGGTAATGATCGGACAATGCTTTCGTATACGGGAGTATCGTAACTTTGGAGACGGTGATACCCCTGACAAGCACTAGGTCTATCGTGTTATCGTTGCGATGCGTGGGTTCATTTATTATTTGTGTGAGACCACAGCTATCATTTACAGTCTGGAGCGCTACGCACGGTGGGTCCGATGGGGTATTCATATGGATATTAAAGTCCCCCATTATGATTATATTATCGGCGTGTGTCACTAGATCAGCAACGAACTTTTTTCTTCTATGTCCCACTCTCCCCTGTGGAGGGGGTCCGGTCCGATCCGGTGGCCATGTACTGCTTGCCTGTGTATCGGCTGGGGACATCTCTGCGCTGCTGATCCGCCTCCGCTTGGGATGGTTTCCTGCTGGCTCCGCTGTGAACGGGACTCTCGCTGCTGTGTTGGATCCGCTTTGGACTGGACTCTTGCGACTGTGTTGGATCCATTGTGGATTGAACTTTCACAGTATCATGTTAGACCCGCTCGACATCCATTGCTTTCCTCCTCTCTAAGGTTCTCATAGTCATTATTGTCACCGACGTCCCACTGGGTCATTATTATCACCGATGTCCCACTGGGTGTGAGTTTTCCTTGCCCTTATGTGGGCCTACCGAGGATGTCGTGGTGGTTTGTGCAGCCCTTTGAGACACTAGTGATTTAGGGCTATATAAGTAAACATTGATTGATTGATTGATAATAGCCTACTCTCAAAATGACTATGTGTCGCAGGCTGAAGCAAATCTCTGTTGACAGAAATGTTGACATTTAATATTTATTCTACACATTTTTGCAACAATTGAAAGCATTAGTAATTCGGAGGCTACGCAGAAGGTGAAATAACTCCTGGAAATGGTGTAGATGTGTGTGTCCAAGTTAAAGGAAACGGCAGGCTGTCTTCTTTTAATAGATTTATTACAACCTTTGGCAAGCTGAGTAACGTTTGCTGTGGTCTGGAATAGGGATGTCCTGATCCAGGTTTTTGCACTTCGATCCGATACCGATATTGATTTTGCACTTCCGATCCGATACCAATACTGGCCTATCCGAGCATCTATTAAAGTTTAAAGTTATTTAGCCTACTTAGTTGTCAGATTCATGTTGAAAAGGGTTTTAGTACTCTTGATGACAACTAGCCAGCTGAATTAGGTGAGTTTGAATAATACACACTGGTTGGTATTCAAGGATAAACACAAAATGGAAAAAATTATACATGACAAACAGAAATGGCATCATTAAACAGTAAAAAAGTGAACAGTATAAAGTGCAAATAATGCTGTAAACATTATTAACAAAAGCAAAACACACAAACAACCTGAGTGGGATAAAAAGTCTATAACTCAACATCAAGACTTGCTCTTGAACAAGTGTAAACTAAAAAAAAAAAAACAATCTACACACTCCTTTCAATTGTTTGCCCCCAGTCAGGGGGGGGGGGCAAACAATTGAAGTCCAAGCATAATGGGGAGATTCTTTCTAACAAAGACGAGCACTTCAAGATGCTTACGTGTCAGCCTGCTCCTATGTTCATCAATGATGAGTGCTAAAAAGCCTCTCACTCTCAAGAGTCAATAAAATGTCTTATCACTTTACCACCACGCTTGACTTTATTGTGGCATGTTGTGCACTCCATCTCTTCATCTTTTTCGTTTTGTAGGGTAAAATAATCCCACACAGCTGACATTTTTACCGTAACTTTTAATTCACACAGCCGTCTTAACGGTTAGAACACCTGTGGATGAGTTGAAGGTGTGCTGGAAAATGCGGAACGGAGCATAGAGAGCAGCAGAAGAGTGGAATGTATTATTTAAATCGGTGCCTTGCACAGACCAGATTAAAAAAAAAAAAAGGATCTGGATCGGCATATTCCCACGCCTTGCCCATACCCATTTTTGGACAAATATCGGTGGCCGATCCGATGCAAATATCGGATCGGGACAACCCTAGTCTGCAACAACATGGCACACAAACAACTATCTGAGATGCAACCAATATTATATTCATATAATGTGTCATGAGACTTGCAAAACTAAATTATATACTAAGAGGATACAAGTAAAGGATATCAAATGGGCTCAAATATACCTACGGACGAGGCATAATGTTGCAATATGTACATACAGCTGGTCAAAATAGCATGTTAGCATTGATTAGCTTGCAGTCATGCAGTGACCAAATATGCCAGATTAGCACTCAAACAAGTCAATACCGTCAACAAAGCGCACCTTTGTGCATTCACGCACATCATGAAAGTTTTGGTGGACAAAATGAGACAAAGAAGTAGTGGAAGATTTGACAAGTAAACACACTGTTGTGTCACAGTCCACACTATGGTGAGTTTAAGAACTGCCGAAATTAGTAGGACAAAACAATGTTCACCAAATACTCTCATCAGTGAAGCGTACACACAAACATAATAAACAGTGGGCTTTATAACAATTGGGAAGATTTGTGTCATCCATCCATCCATCCATCCATTTTCTACCGCTTGTCCCTTTCATGTTTGTCCTAAATCAAAATAAAAACTAAAATCCTTTTTAAAAAAAAAATACTTCAGGGAGTCACGAGGGCGGGACTAAAGTGCCGTGGGTTGCCATAAGTGTAGTGTAAATACAATTTAAATAGCCGCTACCTAAGGCATGGAGACACATGTACTAAAAAAGCATATTGACATGGGTATAAAACACTTTTTTCCCCCTACAAAACAGTCTGAAAATGTTGTATTTTTTAAATCATTACAGTAATATACTTTATGTCTGTGGTCAATACAGCATGGGATTCAATTTTGTTTATATCGAGGGGAACGTCGCAGCTATGGTTGCCTTAAAAGGCCCGCTTGTGACAGTGGAAATATATGACTATTCACATTTAGTAGCCTATTACACAATTTCCAGGTGCAACTGTTTTTGATTATCATATGTTTTGGTAACAAATCGAAGGATAACTTGCTTTGAAATCGAAAGTCACGGTGACAAGCAGATCTTTTTTTTATAATCCCCCCACACCCACAGAATACATGTTTGGAACATCTAGCTGTTAATCAAATTTGATTCATACCAGCAAATAACACATTTTATTTCTTAAGGCCACTTGTGCTTTTCTACCAGTACTTTTTTTTATTTCCAAAATTCAAAAACAAATATATCGAGCCAGAAATGTTTTATTATTTCCAGCTTTTCACCGGCCAATTTCAATGAGGTGGTGGGACAAATTAAATTATGTGGCGGCCCTCCTTAAAGGAAATGGCGGACCACATTCAATGATGTGGCAGAACACGTTAAATGTTGTGGCGGGCCACACTAAATAACATTGTGGACCCCATTAAATAACGTGGCAGGCCAGACTAAAGGACGAGAAGGACCCCAAATGACGTAATGGAACAAATTAAAGTATTTGTCGGCCCACATTAAAGAACATGTCGGGCCTCTTTAAATGATGTGGCAGACCATGATAAATGATGCGCGGCACACCATTTTACTTGATGTGACGGGCTATGATTAAATAACGAGGCAAACCTCATCAAATGACGTGGCGGGCCACTATAACTGACGTATCGGACCACTTCAAATTATGTGGAGGACGACATTAAGTTACGTAGCGGGCCGTTTTTAAATGACTTGGCGGACCATTATTAAATAATGAGGAAAACCTTATCAAAGAATGAGGTGGACACGATAAATGTTGTGGCAGACCATTTTACTTGATGATTAAATAACGAGGTGAACCTCATCAAATGACGGCAGCGTTTCTGGATGTTGTTGATAAACGGCTTTGGCTTTGCATAGTAGAGCTTTAACTTGCACTTACAGATGTAGCAACAAACTGTATTTAGTGACAATGGTTTTCTGAAGTGTTCCTGAACACATGTGGTGATATCCTTTGAAGATTGATGTTGGTTTTTGATACAGTGACGTCTGAGGGATCGAAGGTCACTGTCATTCAATGTTGGTTTCCGGCCATGCCGCTTACGTGGAGTGATTTCTCTAGATTCTCTGAACCTTTTGATGATATTATGGACCGTTCATGTTGAAATCCCAAAATTTCTTGCAATTGCACTCTGAGAACCGTTCTTAAACTGTTTGACTATTTGCTCACGCAGTTGTGGACAAAGGGGTGTACCTCGCCCAATCCTTTTTTGTGAAAGACAGAGCATTTTTTGAGAAGCTGTTTTTATACCCAATCATTGCACCCACCTGTTCCCAATTAGCCTGCACACCTGTGGGATGTTCCAAATAAGTGTTTGATGAGCATTCCTCAACTTTATCAGTATTTATTGCCACCTTTCCCAACTTCTTTGTCACGTGTTGCTGGCATCAAATTCTAAAGTTAATGATTATTTGAAAAAAAGAAAAAATGTTTATTAGTTTGAACATCAAATATGTTGTCATTGTAGCATATTCAGCTGGATATGGGTTGAAAACGATTTGCAAATCATTGTATTCTGTTTATATTTACATCTAACACAATTTCCCAATTCATATGGAAACGGGGTTTGTATACAGTACATAAAAAACAACAGCAAGCAAGTCTGAGCTTTTCTTAGAGTCACACACACACACATCAGAGACCCCACAGGGAAAAGTATCGCACAGGTTGTATTGGAGAAGGTAGGAGTTATGATGCAAGTTTTTATGATAATGAAGCGGAGAATTATGACATCCTTTTAAAAAAAATAAAATTTACCAGTTATCATTTTACTGATATAAAAAACAAAATATTACTTTAGTTTTATAAAAGGTTTTGAAAAAGAGCCGTCAACACAGTACTTGATAAGCACCAAAACATGTAAAGTCAATTCACAATAAAGAGAGAAAGAAACACCAGATGTGCATGGTGGTAGATAGCCACATTGTATCCCACCTGGCCTTCTCCAGTAGTTTTTGATGCTACGTACAGAATAGTCATATTAATATATATGTAAGTAACACAGAAGAACAACTGCACAGGTGTGAAACTGAAGCGTAGGACAGACCGCTATAGTGGGAACTTACCCAAGCTGCTCCATCATCTCACGTCCATCTGCCCGAAGCTGGCTGCGTACTGCATCCGCGTGGCCGCATGAATCTGCCCATAAAATCCATGCATGAGCAAACTAAACATTGAAACTAATAAGATGCAGAATAGGTTTGGTTAAGTATACATGACACATGGAGGTTTATAAAAACAACTGGCTATGGCTGCATCGTGTGAGAGATGTCCTTAATAACTTTGGCCTGTAACACGAACCCAAAAGATTAGAAGACAAATTATGAGATGTTACATAATAGTTATTCCCCTGAATCTTGAATACGTCTTTTTTTAACTTTCAATCTGAGTAAATAGATAACTTAACACTTAGTCCATCTCAGGCAGCTTCATATCATTTTTGGGGTTAAGTTCCTACGCCTAAGTCGACTTATTTTTGTAACAGGAGTTTTTAGCATAACTACATAAAAGGTGTACTGAAACCCACTACTACCGACCACGCAGTCTGATATTTTATATATTAATGAGGAAATATTAACATTGCAACACATGCCAATACGGCCTTTTTAGTTTACTAAACTGCAATTTTAAATTTCCCGCGAGTTTTTTGTTTAAAACGTCGCGGAATGATGACGCGTACGAGTGACGTCACTGACTGTCAGGAAATATTAGCGCTGCACCACTCGCGGCTAAAAGTCGTGCTTTAACCGCATAATTACACAGTATTTTGGACATCTGTGTTGCTGAATCTTTTGCAATTTGTTCATTTAATAATGGAGACTATAACAAACAATGCTGTTGGTGGGAAGCGGTGGATTGCAGCTGTCTTTAGCACCGAGACACAGCCGATGTTTCTTTGTTTGTTGTGAAGCGGAGCGGTCAAGCGAACATGTTTTCTCTACGTCAACCAGCATGTTTTTGGATGGGGAAATTGTGATATATATCTTACCGGAGACATCATTGGATTATTCGTCGTCCTGTAGCAGCGGCAGCTGTGAGCTTGGCTCCTTGGCTTCTCTCTGAGACACTTCGTGTTCACCGCAGTCATCCGACCTCGAGGTATGTCTTTACAATCTTTAAAATCTCACTAAAACACTATTAAAACAATAAGCAGAAAAGGGATCTTCGAGAATTATCCTAGTAAATGTGTCTAATTACATCTGAAACGCTCACTTTGCCGCCGCCCGGAGCCGTCGCTTTTTTTTTTCTTTCTAGTCCTACACTTTAATATCCTAATTCACGAATCTTTCATCCTCGCTCAAATTAATGGGGAAATTGTCGCTTTTTCGGTCCGAATTGCTCTTACTGCTGGTGGCTCATATTAAAAACAATGTGAATATGTGTGGAGCCCTGCAACTCGTGACGTCACGCGCACATACTTCCGGTAAAGGCAGGGCTTTTCTATTAGCGACCTAAAGTTGCGAACTTTATCGTCAATGTTCACTACTAAATCCTTTCAGCAAAAATATGGCAATATCGCAAAATGAACAAGTATGACACATAGAATGGACCTGCTATTCCCGTTTAAATAAGAAAATCTCATTCCAGTAGGCCTTTAAGTATGGCTATTCCGCATTTTAGCTAATAAAATGTTGATAAAAAACAACAACAATATATTATAAATAACAAATAGTAACAGGACTGTAATACGGCGGATACTGCAAATATCCAAAATAGTTTCTCTCGTTTTGATGAAATAACATTAGAAGGATTGTTACAACGTGTAAATGGAATAAAACAAACAACATGTTTACTTGACCCACTTCCTGGGAAACTTATCAAGGAGCTTTTTGTATTATTAGGTCCATCAGTGCTAAATATTATAAACTTATCACTTTCCTCGGGCACTGTTCCCCTAGCATTCAAAAAAGCGGTTATTCATCCTCTTCTTAAAAGACCTAACCTCGATCCCGACCTCATGGTAAACTACCGACCGGTGTCTCACCTTCCCTTTATTTCGAAAATCCTCGAAAAAATTGTTGCAGAGCAGCTAAATGAACACTTAGCGTCTAACAATCTATGTGAAACCTTTCAATCCGGTTTCAGGGCAAATCACTCGACTGAGACAGCCCTCGCAAAATTGACTAATGATCTATTGCTAAAGATGGACTCTGATGCGTTCTTCCGAGGATATTGTGGTCGTAATGATTTGTGCAGTCCTTTGAGACATTTGTGATTTGGGGCTATATAAATAAACATTGATTGATTGATTGATTGATAAATGAGTGACCTTACTTTTGGTCTTCCTGCTGAAGATCTGAATGATGCAACTTTCTGGAGACCATGTTACTTGAGGAGGGAAGGGTGATGCGTTTGGGTAACGGGACTGAGTGAAAACCTACAAATAACGCAGAAAATGTGATGAAATAGTAACTTTATGAACTGTATCCTTACCTAACGAAGCTTGGCAATAGTGCAGGCTAGAGGTTGACACCTCCTGGTGGCCATAGACAGTCATTGCATTTTAAATTGGACCACGTTTAGCTCGACTAAGTACATAAATGAAAAAACAGTAAACACCAAAAGCCTCTTAAAATTGCATTAAAGTGTTGACTTACCTTCTTAACAAATTGCAGGTGTCATCATCCAGTGCTACAAAATGACCCAGCATGCATACAAAAACAGTCACCTTGCCAGCAGGTGTTAATAATAGTAATAACACTCAAGTGTCTGCTGGCTTTCACAACACCCTCTTTAACAGATTGGATACACCTGGGTTATTTTGTTGGTGGGTCCAATATAAATCCACACTTGATATATGTGACAATTTTAAACAAACATTTTATTCATGTTTGCAATTGTGTGCCAAAAATAACAAGAAAAACTGCTACCCATCTATGTAATGCATTTCTTTCCTGATTTAAAAAAAAAACAAAAAAAACATCACATTGCATAAGAGTGGCTAGGAGGCATGCAAAATACAGGAAACATCTTCAAAGAGCTTAATTGTTTAAGAATATAATACTTTTCACAAAAAACACTGTTGGCAAGGGTTAAAAAAAAAGTCTAATTTGGTCCATGATTACGCAGAAGAATGCTTAATTATTCAGTACCAATCAAAAATACTTTTAAAAAAGGGTCTCTCTTGGTAGAGCTTTTCACAAGGCCACGAGTGACAAATATAAAACACAAAGTGATTAGGTAACAAATAAAAACAGCAGACGATGCTAACAACAAAAAGAAAACTCCCGCTTTTAAACCACAGGCATTTTTTTTTTTTCTACATTCTGGCCCACAAACAATGACTTGATAGTATATATATTACATATTATTACACAAGTGGAACTATGAGACCACATAAGGAACAACATTGCACAAAGTAATGGAATAAGTCATACAAAATTGCTATTAAAAAAAAACACAATTGTACAGTTTTACAAAAAAAAAAAAAAACAGTAAAAATGAGGTCACTATTATTTCATCTGTATAAAAAAAGTTGATTAAAAAAGCCCCTTGCTCTTCTTCAGGTTCTTCTGCTTCCAATTGGGCAGAGCGTTGAACTCCACCCGACTCAGCTCCAGAAGATTCTGCAGCGAGAGAACATTACAAGAGCAATTTGAAAAGCTTGGTAAAACGATATTTAGATATTTTTTTTCCCATTAGGTTGTTTACAATTAACTAATTCCTGTCAACAATGGTGGCGGACTTACTGCAATTACAACATTGGTTCTGTTGCCGCTGTATGCAATACACTTGTTGATTGACGACCACATTGGAAATAACTCTTTAATTATTGCCTCCTTCCATGTCTCCAAGTGCTAGTTTGCTAGTGTTGACTGTCTTACAGGGATTTTACCTTAAAGTCCTGGTCAGAGAGGTAATCCTCCAGGCGGAGAGGGTCCACCCCGTCAGGAAGGGGCGACCTGGTGAGCTCCTCGATGGAATACTGCAGCTTACTCAGCTTGGACAGCACCTCCTTCACTAAGGACACTTTGTTTTTGGAGCTCTCAGTCTGCATGCAAGTAATGTGTCGTCATCATCATCATCATGCCCCGACAGAGTACCTCCTAGAGAAAACTGTAGGATTTCTCACTTTTGATGCAATGCTGGGGTCCTTTTTCCAGTATGGGAAAATGTTGGTAAAGGTGAGCGGCTCACAGCCTGCCGTGACGAGATACGCCTGAGGGGGGCGCCGAGAACTCTTTTCTGTAAAGCCAGCGTGGAGAAAATAGTCATAAACTAGCGATGGGCGTATTGATACCGAAATATCAATACTAACGTACACTGGTATCGATTCTCATATTACAATACCTGTAGGAGATATGTATTTTTTGCAAGAATGAATGACACACTCTAATTTCAGATAAGCTACAGTGCATCCGAAATGTATTCAAAGCGCTTCACTTTTTCCACATTTTGTTATTTTACAGCGTTATACAAAATGGGATTAATTAATTTTTCCTTCCATCCATCCATCTTCTTCTGCTTATCCGAGGTGGGGTCGCAAGGGCAGCAGCCTAAGCAGGGAAACCCAGACTTCCTTCTCCCCAGCCAGTTCGTCTAGCTCTTCCCGGGGGATCCCGAGGCGTTCCCAGGCCAGCCGGGAGAAATAGTCTTCCCAACGTGTCCTGGGTCTTCCCCGTGGCCTACTAACGGTTGGAAGTGCCCTAAAAACCTCCCTAGGGAGGCGTTAGGGTGGCTTCCTGACCAGATGCCCGAACTACCTTATCTGGCTCTTCTCGATTTGGAGGAGCAGTGGCTTTACTTCGAGTTCCTCCCGGATGGCAGAGCTTCTCACCCTATCTCTAAGGGAGAGCCCCGCCAGCCGGTGGAGGAAACTCATTTCGGCCGCTTGTACCCTTGATCTTATCTTTTCGGTCATGACCCAAAGCTCATGACCATAGGTGAGGATGGGAGCGTAGATCGACCGGTTTTTTGAGAGCTTTGCCTTCCGGCTCAGCTCCTTCTTCACTACAACGGATCGGTACAACGTCCGCATTACTGAAGACGCTGCACTGATCCGCCTGTTGATCTCACGATCCACTCTTCCCTCACTCGTGAACAAGACTACCAGGTACTTGAACTCCTCCACTTGGGGCAGGGTCTCTTCCGCAACCCGTAGATGGCACTCTACCCTTTTCCGGGCGAGAACCATGGACTCTGACTTGGAGGTGCTGATTCTCATCCCAGTCGCTTCACACTCGGCTGCGAACCGATCCAGTGAGAGCTAAAGATCTTGGCCAGATGAAGCCATCAGGACCACATCATCTGCAAAAAGCAGAGACCTAATCCCGCGGCCACCAAACCGGAACCCCTCAATGCCTTGACTGCGCCTAGAAATTCTGTCCATAAAAGTTATGAACAGAATCGGTGACAAAGGGCATCCTTGGTGGAGTCCAACCCTCACTGGAAACATGTCCGACTTACTGCCGGCAATGCGGACCAAGCTCTGACACTGATCTTACAAGGAGCGAACTGCCACAATCAGAACACATTTATATTTGTCCTCAAAAATTCTACACGCAACGTTACGTCTGCATTTTTCAAAGCGCTCCTCTGAGCGTGCCTATGGACACACCCACAGGTGTTCCTCTCCAGCTGTGGCCGCATTCTATTAATAATGGTGTGTTTGGGCTGCAATGATTCATCGATTAATTTAGTTAGAATAAAACTTTGATTTGCATTTTGTGGCTAAGATAAACTGTTTAATGAGGTTAATTAATAAAGATTTATAATATCCATTGTTTCCGCAAGACTGCTTCAAAGAGCACACATGAGAGCAGTGCACCTGCAGTGATTTAGATCGCACTGCAGGAGATGTGGTCTGTTTGTGTGTGTGCGTGTGTCAGACTGTGGTACTGTGGTGGGGGACAGTAGAGGGCCGAGATAGTTGGCTCAAAGATGAAGGGGAAAAAAGCAATGGGCCCAAAGAAGACGCGAGAAGCTGTTGAAAGTGTTGCGATCGTTTAAAAGTGTAAAAGACATATAGCTTGGTGAAATATTTGCACTGTCAAACGGAGCAATGATGCAGCACGTGGAAAGAAAGCACCCTTCATATTTAAAAGCAAAACAACTAGAAACAAGGTTTAACTTTTTCTCTTTCAAATACAATATACATTGGTGCCACCATGGTATATGTGCAATTTCAATGTTATGTGCATTTATAAGAAGAAATAAAAAAGTTCATCACACAAATCCTTGTTCATCCGAACTATTTTCCCTAAATGATGCGATAGGCTACAAAGTGGGATTTATTTGATTAATCGAACAAATTAATTGATAGATTACTCGACTACTAATAAGGTCAAAAGCTGCAGCCCTTTAGTGTGGGTTTTTAATTTATTCCAATTAGGGCTGGGCGATATATCCATATACGCGATATATCGCGGGTTTGTCAATATAGAAAATGACTATCTCGTGAGTATTCGAGTAGACGTTCTCACGCAGTTGTTTTTAGCTGCGGGCATTACACTACAGGCTCTCCTCGCTCTTTCCTGTGTCTCCTTCTCACAGACAAGGAGGCGCCCATTCTTCCATACGTCACATACAGTCACGTCATACATCACATATGTATACACCCTCGCCCAGCAGAGAGGTAGCGGCGTGGCTAACGTTAGCTGTGATGCTAGCGGGTTGTTGCGAGAGAAAGAAGGTGCAAATCTTGTAACAAATGAAGGAAGAATTTATTCCCAAGAAAAAGAGAACACGGTCCATCGTCCGGTGGGAATATGTCGAATAGACAACTTTAATTTGTCGTGTGTGGGGCACAAGCGTTGCTACCAAAAGTAGCATTACTGCTAATATGTAGCATCATTTGAAAAGTCACCTGCTAATAACTTTAATAAATACAGTTTTTGTAAATTGACTTAGTTGTGATTTCCTTCTCTGAATGAAAGTTTAAAAGTAGCATATATTAATTAGTGCAGTATGAACAAGAATGTTTTAATGTAGACACATAGAATCACCATACTGCTGTGATTATATGTATTCAGTGTTCATTCAAGGCTAAGGCAAAATACCGAGAAATATATCGTATATCGCGATATGGCCTAAATTTAACGCAGTATTAAAAAAAGGCGATATCGCCCAGCCCTAATTCCAATTTTCAGTGATACCAAGCTCGGGTTTACTTGTATAGGTAAGAAACACTTTACAGTACAGTACACATTTCTGATTACATTAAAATTTGAGGAATAGTGTACCTTTGCAATAACTCCTTATTCAGCCATACTGCATAGTGCAGAAAACCTTTACCATATTTCATAGAAAAAGGGAGCAGGTGTATATTGCACTACAAATACTGTAACGCTTAGTTTATTTCACCTTTGCAGTACTGCAGCGCTGTCTCCATGGCACACTTCCTCTCGTTGTCCCAGCGCATCTTTGCTGAGCCCGTGCACTGCTCCTCTTCCGGCTGCCAGCCCTGCCAAAGGTACACCTCCATGCGGTTGTCCAGCAGAAAAAGTGCTGGAGCAGTAACAGGCGTTATGAGCACACCTGAGGGGACGATGACATGAAACGGTGTGCTGGTGTGAAAGGTACCGGGCTGCTGGGCGGAGTAGAGGTTCTCCTGCAGGAAAGGCATGGCCATGACGCCCTCCGTCACCCTGGCAGGATATAGATACTCCTCCCCTTCGAAGACACCAGAACTGGCACCCAGGCGGAACAGCCTCGGGGTGTAATTGTACTTCCCTGGGTCTGAAAGCACAATTCCTCAACATCAGTAATTATAGATGACGAATAGAAGCCATCATTTTCTAGGTGAACCACCTTGAAGCATGCAATCGTAGGACTTCCTGTCCTGCACGCTAAGAACCTTCAGGAATTCTGCAGGCTCAGCTCCTTCCTCGATCTCTTCCACCTTTACCCGGCTGCTGCTTTTCAGACCCAACTCAGACGGACACCTTGAAGCCAGAGCGAAACACGTGTTAGGAAGTTCGCCACCTCTGATCTCCACTTGCGTACTTCTTACCTCTGGCTGAGAAGGTCCACAGCCCTCTTAGCCACCTGCATGGCGCCGGCGTGCACTTTACATCCTCGCCACACGTAGAGACGGCCATCCCGAGCGTGAAGCAGGACAAGAACGGCCCGCGAGCGCAGGCTGGCGCTGTGGCAGTCCACCTCCACCAGCATGGCCTCCACGTCCGCCTCACCGCGGACGCAGAACAACCTCCAACCTGCTGGAGAAGCGACACAGCAAAGGTTGAAAGGCAGGATACTTTGGAAAAAGATGTTATCCATATTGTTTTTTTATATACCGGAGGTTTTGACAGAGTCCTCTTGACTGCCCTTGTGGATGATCAAACCGCCCTGGAACAGCTGGAGGAAGCACGGGGGCTCTTTTCCCTGAGTCACCAGAACCTGAAATTCAGTCAATACATATAAAGTTTTTATTTCGTGGCTGTTTACTCTCACTGGACACATTAAATGCACCTGCACAATCTAATAAAGTTGGATCAATAACTTTGACAATAACATAATAAACAATAATAATGGTGAGTTTGGGGTCACATTATCGATATTATGGTGGCTCTATTTCTTAATAGCATGTACTTAGGTACACTAGAGGGGCGAATATTAGAAATAGATCCAAGTAGCAGTGGTTACTGAAAAATGACTTCATTTACTGAATTTGTCGAGAAGTAGAGACTGACCGAAGGAAGATTTTAATGACATTTTGGTGCACATTAATGTGTTTTTCTAAACCTATAATATTGCAGTGGGTTTTTTTAGACATTTGTCAGTGTATCATGCCTGAACGTAAAAAAAAAAAAGTTCATATACTTTATAACTTGTTTTTATTTTTGAAATGAAAATGACATATTCCTCCTTTATTCCTCCCCGGGTAAATGAAATACAGTTTAACCTCGATTCACCAACATTTACTGGTACATCGCGCCAAATATGCCTCTGTGTGCGAACGCTTTATTCATTCATTTTGATGACATCTCGTCATGTACACACAACATTTTGAAGAGACGAGGGCTCCTACAACACATTTTGTTTATTAGTGCACAAGAGCTTTGCGGATAGGCGACACATCTGACAACTATATTTCCACAATTGTCATACCATGCGTCGGTCAAAGCTGTGTCAGACTGTCTTAGAGATCACTTTGTGTGATTACAAAAACACTTTAAATGTGTCCAAACTCTCACAGTCTTGCTATATAGCTTCGGGTTGATAGGCAACCATTGTAGCTAGTTAGTCGACGGCTTGCGACACCTTCAGTTTGAGGATTTTATCAGCAAAAGGGGCTTTGCCCTGCAGCAAGTCTTTGATTGTGATGAGACTGAAAAAGATGCCACAGCGGACCTTTATTACAGTGAAGGAGAAGAGACTACCGGGACACAAGCCGATGAAGGATCGCTTCACACAGCGAGTTTGCGCTATCGCTAGCGGTGACTACGTGAAGCCACTGCTTGTTTATCACTCCGAAACTCCCTTAGCGTTTAACAATGTCACAGATATTCACAGACACAAGGTAAAATGATTTCCTTTTTTTTGTTGTATACACATTATAGTGTCTTCAAAGTGTGCAGGTTTTTTTTTTTTTAACTAAAATATGGACCTCTGTCGAGGTGAGAACCAATTATTCATATTTACATCGATTGTTATGGGGAACGCTGCTTCAGGACATAAACTTTTCGCTTGGCGAACCAGGTTAAAGAACCAATTAAGTTCGTAAACCGGGTTTCCACTGTATCACATTTTGTGGTGTGTATAATTGTACTTTAATCCTTATTTCATTCATGAATATTCCTTCTTGTGTATACCGTACATGTTTATTTTAGGGTTGTCAAAATAAACGAGTTAACTCCTGTGATGATGTAGGCATTAATCATGCACACAGATTTATAATGCCCTTTATTTTGACCGTACAAGCTCTTTTACTTTAACAGCTATACGATCAGTGGTCAGATCAATGCACATGTCTTTAAAAAAATTAGTGAAGAGACTCCAACTGGTGTGTTTGCTGGCAAATTCCACTCCAAAATACAGCCTGACAGAACTTTAGATACAACGGTTACCATGTTTTGTGCAAATAATTGACATGCATTCAAGGAAAAGTAGTAAAGTAAAACGTTCCCAGATGACATTCATGACGATAAAAATACATTTGTATACACATAGAGATTTTCTCTTAAGCAAATTTTAATTATGCAAGCACCTGTGATTAAATTCCAAAATGTAATAATTCTGATTAAAAATAGCATTCATTTGACTGATTTATTCGTATGTACAAATTAAATTGCGCAGGTTTATGTTTCTCTTCAAAAAAATGTTTTGTTCTTTGGCCTATGGGCTTGTCCCCTCGCTTCTACACTACTGCGTTAAATTTCACTGACAGTAGATAATTTCCAGTCACTCTGGTTATTGCTATTGTATCAAGTGGCAGATTTGAATTAATTAATCATAATTACTTGGAACCGATGCAGACACATTGAATAAACAACACGACTGAACATGCTGTGGGTTTTACCTTTAGGGTTATTGTTTTTTAAATGTATTTATCCTATTGAATTCTGTTGTGAAACTGACAAGGA
Organism: Nerophis ophidion; assembly: GCF_033978795.1. Lineage (NCBI taxonomy): Eukaryota > Metazoa > Chordata > Actinopteri > Syngnathiformes > Syngnathidae > Nerophis > Nerophis ophidion. The sequence continues at coordinate 69,517,615 of NC_084618.1, forward strand.
GCAATCGCATTACACTTATACAGTCCAAAATGGGGCCTTAATCTTGCAGCAGCTTTGTTTTTTATTGACTCTTGACATATTGTAAAAATAAAATTACGTACAGTACAGGCCAAAAGTTTGGACACACCTTCTCATTTCAATGTGCTTTAATTATTTCCATGACTATTTATACTGTAGATCAGTGGTCCCCAACCACCGATTGGTACCGGGCCGCAGAATATTTTTTTATTCATTTTTATTTAAAAAAAAAAAAACACAATATACACTTACAATTAGTGCACCAACCATAAAAACGTCCCTTTTTCATGGAAAAAAAACAAACAAAAAAAACCTTATCTGTTTTTGTTTATTTGGGTTCCCCATAAGTCCCTAAAATTTTAAATGCAACCGTGGAGACATATTTATTAAAAAAAATCTTGTCCTCTTCCAAACTTGCTTCTAATAAGCTGTTTGGAATTTGAAAATTCAATGACTTATTTTTCCTTTTGTCAGCAAATAACTCCATGTACGGTAGAGGTGTATCCAAAGAGCTTTGCACAACTACGCCAGTTTTATTCAGTTGTAATCCAAAGTTGTTGTCAGTGGGTTCCTTTTTCTTCCCTATCTTTTTGTTGTGGGGCAGACTGGTTTGTACATGCAGATGCATCCCGCGCTGTTGCCATTTCTAAAATAAAGTAGCGTATTGGTTAAAGTTATATTTGTCAGTAGACACACTAAAAACTACAACATGGCTGATGGGTTGGAGACGCAGTGGAAGGTGGCTTGGGCTGGAGGAGGGCTTCGGCAAGTAAATAAAAACGCCCATAAAACGGCACATTCTGAACAGACAGAAAGCAGCTTGAAAATGGTCCTTAAAACAAATTCCATGCAAAATGTTGTCCAAAGAACGATCATTACATGTTATGTAGACCACAAGGAAGTATTTTAAATGTAGAAAAACAATTACAATGTGACCCTTTTAAAGCAGAGCTGAGATGCTGATATTTTTTTCAGATAGCGTAGCATATACCAGGTGTCGGGAACATTTTTGGCTGAGAGAGCCATACAAGCCAAATATTTTTAAAAGTATTTCCGTGAGAGCCATATTATATATTTTTTTTTTTAACACTGAATACAACTATATGCGTGCATTTTTAAGAAAGACCAACATTTTTAGAGTATAATAAGTCCCTTATTCTTTTTAATAACATTGTTATTCTGAGGCCAACCAAAAATTAAAAAAAATACTTCTTACCATTAATGCGGTAGAAACCGGATGGATGGATAAAAATGCATGAGAATGTTTTATATTTTGAACGTTATTTTTGACACTGTGATTACCAACAGAATTATTCATTACTTATCGTGTTAAGCAATGTCAGCTAAGATTTATCTGAGAGCCAGGTGCAGTCATCAAAAGAGCCACATCTGGCTCTAGAGCCATAGGTTCACTACCCCTGGCATATAGTCACAAACACTGATTGGCTCCATCAAGTGGCATGCCAAAGAATCACTTAATTAAATATTCAAACACAACACAATGTTACTGTTTAAACCAGGGGTGTCAAACTCATTTTAGCTCAGTGGCCACATGGAGGAAAACCTCTGCATACGTAGGCCGGACTATTAAAATCAGGGCATTAAAAAAAAAACGAAAAAAAAAAAAAAAAACAAAGCTTCAGATTGTTTTCTTTTGACCAAAAATAGAACAAACACATTTTGAAAATATTACAATAAAAACATAGAAAAAAATACCGGCAGCGGTAAAGTTTGGATCCATGAAGAAAAGAAGAAAGTGAAGTTTATAACTGAATACATTCACATATGCATAAAAAATTGTTTCCTTTTTATTATTTTTTCAAATAAATTAAGTAACATTTATGACAACCTTTTTCCAAAACACAATATAGAATGTGAGATATAACAGGATAATGCATACATTTATCATTTGTTTTCAAAACGGTAACAAAAAAGTGGGACCCCATTATTACGACTTAATAGGGTCTCTGGAACCACATTTTGAACATTCCTAGCGCCAACATTGATGGAGTTATGGTACGTGCTAAACAGCAGCAGGCAGCTGTGGCCTGCAGTCCGGATCTAATACTAATCAAATATACTCCCGGGGGCCTTGATTTTGACACCCCTGGTTTAAAACTGCGTGTAATGTGGCCACAAATACTAAACAAACTTGTTAAACAAAACCTCTGCCTTGTTGTTAATAAATACTTAGGCCCACTACGCTACTGTATTTTAATGTTGGTCATTATGGTGGTACTTGGAGAGCCAAGCGTTTTCTGAGGTGGTACTTGGTGAAAAAAGTTTGAGAACCACTGCATTAGGCCCACCACATCCTTTCATTTTTCTGTATGACAGAACACATTGCATTTCATGATCTTGTCTTCTACGTGCATGAAATTACAATGTAGCTTTTGACTTTTGGGCTACTTTGAGCCTATGTTTATGTAATAATAAATATGTGGGTTGTCAATACAAATCCCTAAGGACTGATGACACTCTATTCTAGGGGTGCCCAAACGTTTTGCTTCCAAAAGCCCAAAGTGAACATGTGCCTACGATCTGCAGTTCAAACACTTCAAAGGTACAGCAGCACCATGAGTAAAGCGTTAAGACCAGGGCTGTCCAACGTGTAGTCCATAGCTAATTTCAAAACAGCCCGCATCACAATAGCATTTTATTATTAGCCTGCAAGGTTTTTTTTCCTTATTTTGCAATTACCGGTACTTGATGTATGATACCTTTGTTGGTATCCTGGCTTTTTTTTTTTTTTTTTTACACATATTTCAATACTTACTGCATGCTAACTTGAGCATGCTACTGTATCATTTTAAACACATTTTTCAGGTATACAAATCTGAGTAATATATTTTAGTACAATACGCAGGTTACAGTTAGCATTTTAGCTTGCTAACATTAGCAGGCTAAGTTGTTTAGCTATTTCAACAGGTATTTAGCAATTTATATATTGGTGATTCACGCTCGTGAACTGTAAGCATGTTATTGTTATCATAGTACCTTTTTTAGATTGTTTTGCTGATACTTCTTACTTGACGCTATCTGGCCAGCGTGATAAATGTTAGCATTTCTTTGCCACTTTTGCACCTCAGCAATTGCACAAAATTTCTCCCAAAATTGCATTTTCTAATTGTTTGAAAATAAAAATGTATACAGCGCAGGCCAAAAGTTTGGACACACCTTCTTGTTTAATGTATTTTCTTTATTTTCATGACCATTTACATTGTAGATTGTCACTGAAGGCATCAAAACTATGAATGCACACATGTGGAGTTATGTACTTAACCAAAAATGGGGAAATAACTGAAAACATGTTTTATATTCTAGTTTCTTCAAAATAACCACCCTTTGCTCTTATTACTGTTTTGCGCACTCTTGGCATTCTCTCGATGAGCTTCAAGAGGTAGTCACCTGAAAGGGTTTTCACTTCACAGGTGTCATAGTTTAGATGTCTTCAGTGACAATGTACAATGTAAATAGTCATGAAAATAAAGAAAACGCATTGAATGAGAAGGTGTGTCCAAACTTTTGGCCTGTACAGCATATTGTACTGGTTTTGAAGATGAAAACTAACAAAATGGCTGCCGCGAGTTCGGATTTGTGGTTTGGTAGCGGATATCATCATATCCGATAGATGTCAGCTCGTTAGCCTTGCGAACGCGCCATCAATTATTGTGTGAGCTTGAAAGAAGTCAGTATAAATACATATTAAATTTAGGAAACCACCAAGCAAAATGACTTGGCAGGCCAAATTTGGCCTCCAGGCCCCACTTTAGACACCACTGCTCTAGTCATTCTACGTTGCATGACTCAATGTGCATATAATTACGCCATGCCCTGGCCCACCTAATCCAATCCTACAACAGGGTGGTACTGTAGGTGTGTGACACTCACTTGTGAGCCTCTGAAGTTACCGAGCTCTACTGTCTTAAGGGCAGAGGTTCCCTTCTCGCTCACGCTGGACTGGAGGCCCTGCCAGAAGAAGCAAGCTGTCCTTTCCCTCCCTGGAGCACCGGCACTCAGCTCTCCTGGTTTCTGTCGCTTCCCCACTAAAAAGACACATGGTCCTTTAAACTGCATCTTTGCTTATGTTACGCCCTTTTCTGTGGGACTCACCGAGTGTGGTGATGGAGTACTTCCAGCGGATGATGTAAGCATCTCCTTCGTGGAGCTGTCCAAGACTCTCTTCAGGCACCTCTTCTTCACCGTATTCTTTAATGTGCCAGGCGTCAACGGCCACTGTGGCCAACTCCGCTTGCCTGCGGTCTTCGGTCCTCACCACGCCGTGCCCCCGCTGGACGTCCACCCCTTCCAGGACGCTTTTAACTGGCTCTGGTTCGTTGTCCAGCAGCGCTCTGGCTTCGCATGGCTGCAGGTCCAGATCAGGCGACGAGCGAACACTGGAATGGGTCGGGCTCTGAGAAGACAAAGAAAAAGCATGGAAATGCAGTATGCAGTGGAACCTCCATTTATGAACCCCTCTATATGCAAACGTTTTGATGTAGGAAATTTTAGATTGAGCCAAATGTGCCTCTGTGACTGCGATGTACGCTTCATTCATTCATTTATTTTCTGTCCCACCTACAGCTGTCTTTTTTGTCAGCTCCTCCATTGCAAATTGTATAGTAAGTGGATTTTACTTTTTAAAATTTTTATTATTATAGCAGGAAGCACAGTGGTACAGGGATTAGTGCGTCTGCCTCACAATAAAAAGGCTCTGGGTTCAATCTCCGGGCTTGGGATCTTTCTGTGTGAAGTGTGCATGTTCTCCCCGTGAATGTGTGGGTTACCCCAAGGTACTCCGGCTTCCTCCCACCTCCAAAGACATGCACCTGGGGATAGGTTGATTGGCAACACTAAATTGGCCCTAGTGTGTGAATGTGAATGTTGTCTGTCTGTCTGTGTTGGCCCTGTGATGAGGTGGCGACTTGTCCAGGGTGTACCCCGCCTTCCGCCTGAATGCAGCTGGGATGGGATCCAGCCGCCCTGCGGCCCGAGAGGAAAGAGCGGGAGAAAATGGATGGATTATTACAGCAATATAATTGTTAAAGTTAAGGATTTTTGTGGTTTCTGTGTGTGTGCATGTTGGCAGAGCAGCACATACAGGAAAGTTTAGCTTGTTGTTTTGGCTTGTTAATAAAGATAAAAGTTGATTAATCACCCACTTGTTATGTTTGTTTGACATGCATTACTGTATAGCACTTTATATTGTGTTGAAAGTCTTCAAACTTTCATTAAAATAGGGACTTTTGTCGAGGCGAGAACCCATTAATCATATTTACAGTGTTTCTTATGGAAGAATTTGCTTCCCTATACAAAATGTTCTATTTAAATAGAGGTTCCACTGTACTCACATATTAGTAAGTATTGTATTATATATTACCACTGATGGAAATTTTACAAACTTATACAGCAGTGCAGGAGCCTCAATACTATTTAAGTTGATTTACATTTTAGGGTAGGCGTTTTATGTTTATTATGATCTCACAAATGGCTGTGTGCTGACACAAGTTTATACACTGACTACTCTACAGTGCAGTATATTTCTATACTATGGTCCCTTAAGATATACTGTAAGAGTAGTGTAGAAATATTTAGAGAGAATGTCCCTTTAGACCAGGGGTGCCCAAACATTCTGTCTCCAGGGGCCAAGGTGAAAATGCGCTTATGTGCTGTAGGCCAAACACAGCGATTTAAAGTGTGAAACACAACTAGCCTAAATGTAAATCATACAGCTTTAATTAGTGCCAAGAGGATGGCTAGATTAAGGGCTGGCCCTGGTTAAATTGGGGCCTTTAGCAGAATTTTATATAGAGCCCCCCCCCTCCCTACAACATTTTTTCACGCGATGGAGCAGGAGGGCACTTGGATAAGTTTACGGTAAAATTTCATATAAAAACGCCCTGTCGTTCATTGATTGACACATTACATCATGCAAAATGAGGGCCCTAAGAACACCGCCTGGTCTGCATATAGAGCGAAGCGGCTATGAATATAAAACAACTAGTTAGCTATCAATGATTGTGTGAGCTTAAAAAGGTCAGGATCAATATGTGTTGAATTTAGGAAGACAGCCTTCGGACACCCGTGATTGAGACAAATCGTTTCATTGTTTTATTCTTCACCTTGACTTCCTCCGTTACGGCTGCCTCCTCCTTCTTTCTCTCGGCCCAGTCCAGGAATTTCTCTCTGAAAAGGGACGTCTCGTTGTGTTCTGACAGACGACCAAACAGAGTCCAGCTTGGACGGCCCTCTCCTTGCCTGCACGCCAATGGAACAATTAGTTTTGCTATGAAACGGTCACTGGCTGTGGTGGCAAGATTACACCACCAGAGGCCGCAGTAACACAATAAATACTCACAAGTAGCAATTTTGCTGCTAAATACTCATGAGTAGTAGTTTTGCTGCTAAATACTCTCCCGAGTAGCAGTTTTGCTGCTAAAAACTCACAAGTAGCAGTTTTGCTGCCAAATACTCATGAGTAGCAGTTTTGCTGCTAAGAAGAAAGCACTACACTCACTGTGGTACTTCGTTATTTGTGCAGGAGGCATCTAACGGGTTAACCCTGCAACTGCTGTAGTCGTAGCTGCCACTGTAGAGCTGCTTGCCCAATTTGACTGCCACCTTTCTGTCTCCCAAAGACACGTCCTTGCCGTGCCACACGTACACCTCGCTGCCAAAATCAAACACCAAAACCTGGGGGAGAAAAAAAAAACAGTCACATGATAGTATCTTCAAAGATAAAATCACATTTTTACCACCACATACTGAACTTCATGCGGGTATTTGTTAGTCTCATATTCTTTGTGGTGGACATTTGTTTTGTGCATAGCACTGACAGAAGAAAACAGACCAAAAATAAATGTCCACCAAAGGATATCCATCCATGCATCCGTTTTCTAAACTGCTTGTTCTCATTTGTTTCACAGATGAGCTGGAGCCTATCCTGGCCGACTTTTCCACTTTCACTCATGTACCTCTTTGGAGTCGAGCAAGGAGACACTCGGGATGGAGGCCCAGGCGTCTTCGTCCGGCACCAGCTTGTCTCCCTGGAGTCTATAGACCCCGCTGGAGTCCAACACCCCGCTCTCATACAGCTCATCCTCCTCTGGCTCTCCTGCTCCTGTAACACACACACATACACGCACACAGATAGTGAGCACATGTGCAGAGCAGCAGGCGGGCTGCTAAGTTAAACAAACCTCAGGTCAGAAATCACCCATGCAGCTTCAATAAAGAAGGAGTAATACCCACAAGACCCATTAATCATCCGTGTACACACTTTACCTCTATACTGGCCCTTTCCTCCAAGCAGACTCCAAAACTCTTTGGCCCATTTGCTGTCTGTGTTGATGCCCTCCTCCAGCACTGTCACCTGAGAGGCTCGGCATCCAAGGTCCCTCTTGGCCTGGACGAAGGACGCCATCTCCGACGCCTGATGACGACGCGGTCGAATTAAACACGAGCCAAAATCCCAAATCCTGTTAGCCGTGGTCCTACCTTTGCCTTCTCAATGACATTGGCGAACTCGCCGCTCCACATGAAGCACTGCTTGGGCGTGATGAGGAGGAAGCAGTCGCCGCTGTTGAGAGATTTAGAGGTGGGCTCCACCAGGCGTACCTGCACGTGCCTCCGACCTTAATAAAATTCATATAAAATTAACACCTGCGTTCTTTAAAGGTTTAGCATGTATCCACTGTCGACTCTGACCTTTGATGCGTATAAGCATGAGCTTGTTGAAGGGCAGCGTGCTGTTGTTGGTGATAACATCAGTCGACTTGACGCTACGCAGGTTGACCTTGCGGAAGTTCTCTTTGCTGGCCAGGCCTGCAAGGGCTACGTCAGCGAGGTTGGAGTGTTTGGCCACTGTGAGCAACAGAATGGACGTATTACAGAGATACACTTCAAAGCAGATGTAACGTAAATACTGGAATGTCTAAACACGGGTGTCCAAACTTCAGCCCGCTGGCGTCTTCAATTTGACCAGCGAGACGGCGTTTTCATATAATATACAAATAGTCAGCAGATTTATAGCTGCAGTTTTATCGCCATCTGATGGCCAAACCAAAAAGTAACTCAAATCAGTGGCCATTAATTGCTCATCAATCAATCAATGTTTACTTATATAGCCCTAAATCACTAGTGTCTCAAAGGGCTGCACAAACCACCACGACATCCTCGGTAGGCCCACATAAGGGCAAGGAAAACTCACACCCAGTGGGACATCGGTGACAATAATGACTATGAGAACCTTGGAGAGGAGGAAAGCAATGGATGTCGAGCGGGTCTAACATGATACTGTGAAAGTTCAATCCATAATGGATCCAACAATCAATGTGAATGTATGCACATTTACTCACAGTAAATGACCAATCTAAACAAGCTTCCTTAGTGATGTTGCAGAAAGAAAAATTCAACCAGCAGAAAAATGCAAAACACTCTCCCCAGACTTACTCATGATTGGCGCATTTTAGCTGCTTGATATTTCTGATTGTTTAAAAAACTTTAAGGAGGTCGTCATGGAAGTAAATTATTATAATCATCAATGTAATCATATATACATACATATATTCACATGCACACACACACACACACACACACACACACACACACACACACACACACACACACACACACACACACACACACACACACACACACACACACACACACACACACACACACACACACACACACACACACACTTACTTTGCATGCAGTTGGCTTTCGGCCTCTGGTTTGGACACCCCTGGTCTAAGAGTTGTTATAGCGGTAAGTAAAAAGAATTTATTTCTTATCTGTACTGTAAAGTTCAAATTTGATTGACAATTAAAAGGAAGTGTAAGTCTCTAAGTAATAAGTGAATAAATGATGGGTTTCAGTTCACTGTGAAGTGCTTTGAGTGTTTAGAAAAGCGCTGTATAAATCTAATACATTATTTTTATTATTATTATTAATACCACAACACAATTTTAACATGTAACATGCCTTTTCAAACAAAACACGACTTTTTGTATATGAAATTTTGTTTAATGTAGTAAAAAACAAAAGTAGTTTTATGAAATAATAATATACTAATAAAAATAATAATCTAATAATAATAATACAAGCATTAATATTGTACAGCATTACTAATATGGTCTCTCTTTCGGGTTGCTTCTCTGTTGTGTAATTTTGACAGCAGTTTTTAATTTAGTTTTAGTGTTACTTTTTTAAAGAAAATGCCTTTTAGTTTTAGTCATGTTCTAGTCATCTAAATTTATTTAGTTTTAATCGACTGAATTTTACAACATTTTAGATAACTAAAATTGCAGAGAATGTAGTCAATTCTAGTCTTCTTTTTTTCTCAGGTGTACACATATTATGGGGTGGGAATTGTTAAATGAATACGTTTTTTTGTTTTTACGCTAAGAAGTTTGACTTTCTTGTCTCACAAAATAAAGCATCTGATTGGGTCTGCTATGGGCCACATGTACAAGTAAAATTAAATATATAGGATTTCATTTCTGTCAACATTCTCGACTTGTTTTTATTTGTTGACAAAAATGTCAGTTTATTTTGTCATAGTCTCAGTCAATGTGCATTTGTTTTGATTAGTTTTCGTCTCATTTTAGTCAGTGGAAAATAGGTTAATGACGATAACTAAGAGGAGAACTACCAGTCAACGAAATGAAAAAACTTGGGAAATTGTCGTTAATGTTGCCTGAGAGGTCAAAGTTAACAGCAACAGTATGTCTGCATCAGGCCTAGTGAGCATGAAGCTCGTCCACTTTGTAGAGTCAGGAGAAAAGAAGGAACTGAAACACGTCGGACAGACCATTCGGCAGTTACTCCTTATTTTCATGGATAAATGTCTTCTGACGGTGCTGCGCTTGGGCTACATCACCGAGTCTCCTGCAAGGTAGGGCAGGTTTTTAATGGTTTGTTTATTAGATTCGGTGAGTGTCGTCCTTCAAACGTTCTCAGTTACAGGATTGTGTCGATCTCTGGCTGTGGGTAGCTACTACCAGCGGCGGGAATGCTTGTAACTCTAATTATGCTCACAAACTTGAGCATAACAAAAAGCAGAGACAACACTCGTACCTCAAAATACTCCCAAGTTAATTACTACTTTTAAGTTGAGGTACCACTGTATTTATCTGGTCTGGGGTCGGTTATAGACACAGGCGTTATTTGTTGTTGTAGACCACACACCAGTCCACTATGAGCAGTTAATTACACGCTTTTATAAAAGTGCATGGACACACTGCTTAATCATCTTTTCAATCAGGGCATGGATCTTAATTCATCAGTTCTTACTTCTCTCCACTTGGATCCTCTTGGTCTCCACCGAGGCGATGTTGAGCCTCTGTTCGGTGTACACCTGCCGGATGTCGTTGCGTGCAGCCAGCGCTTTCAGAGGGTTCCTGGATCCCTGATTCCTTCTGTTTGGTCTCACCGCTCGCTTGTGCTCAGCTACAGTTGAGGTGAGTCTGAGCAAGAACGTCATTCTTCAGTATTTTCCGCATTATTTCTTGACTGTTTTTTTTTTTTTTTGGGGTACCAACCTGGGCGTGTCAGCCTGTATCTGGGTCAGGTCCTCCTCGGTCACGATGATGTCCTGGAGGGCCGAGGATGTGGCCGACTTAAAGAAGTTGCCAAAGGTCTCTTCGTCATCCAACGTCATGACTTCTTTCTCCGTCTCTGCCGTCACTTCAATGGTGGGCGTGTTGTTCTTGCTCACGCCTGAGGTGGACAAACATGAGGTCAACTTCACTGTGGGGAATTGTCTAAGATCAACCTGATACCTTTGCTGTGAAGTTTGTCCAGGAAAGACTCCAGTTTGTCCAGCCGCTTGTCTCCTTCCACCTTGACAGCAGTTCTACTGGAGATGTCTGTCCACAAGCAGAGCCAGCATTTAGTACTTAGTTGGAGTGAAAGGTTTTATACCTCAGTTGGTCAAAGGGGGAGTATTTCCTACCTTCCTGTGGCTTCACAGGAGTGGCGTTGGACTTCTTTAGCGGCGTAAGACGGGACTCTTCCTTTCCTGTGTCTGTCACCAGACCTGGTGAAACATTAGATAGATAGACAGATAGATAGCACTTTATTGATTCCTTCAGGAGAGTTCCTTCAGGAAAATTAAAATTCCAGCAGCAGTCTACAGAGTTGAGATCAATTTAAAAAAAAAAAAAAAAAAAGGAAAAAGTAAATAATGGGGGTTTAAAAGGAAACAACATAGAGAAATATTACAAAAAGAATAAAAACAATGGGAATAACAATATAACAGTAAAATAAGAACATAAGACGAAGTAGGCAGTAGTGACCATGTTATGAAAACGTATTGCACTGTTAATGTTTTGCATCCCCTGTCATCCTAATACCCCCCGTCCCCCGTCCCAGAGAGGAGTTGTACAGTCTAATGGTGTGTGGGACAAAGGAGTTCTTGAGTCTATTAGTCTATTACGACACCAATTAAGCACATAAAGTAGTACTTTGGTTTTAGTAAAATTATGAAACTTTGTGTGTAACAAACTAGTCTATTTCTACAGACTCGAGTGCCCAAACAATATGTTTCTATTGAGTACAGCTGCAAAATAAGCCACAATGGGGCCAGACAAAATTGCGAGTGCCAGCACTCTGATAAAGAATGTGAGAAACACCATTGAATTCAATAAATAACCTAATGGAACTCTCACCACCCTCTTCACATGGCTGTCTTCTCCAACGATAAATATCAGAAGATAAAAGTGATGCTAAGTGTTTATTTATCTATTTCATTCATGCTTACATTCATGTGTTTGCAATAATTCTGCTTGTAAAATTATTTGTATACTATTGATTTTAAGAAATAACTTAGTGGGGCTATTCCCGTCCACTTCACTTTGTTGTCTTCTTCAACGAGAGTCATCAATAAAAAGTAAAAGGGATGTTCATTTATTTCATTCATGTTTAGTTTCATGTATCTTGCAATAAGTCTGCATGTAAATTGATTGCTTTTATTTTTTAACTATAAAATGTGTACTTTATAGAATGCAGTAATTGGATTAACATTATTTCTCATGGCAACATTTGTTTTGGTTTCCATACTTCTGTATTACTGTACATAATATTTTAAGGATCTAACTTTGATTCAAGCCTAAGGCAGACTTTACCTTTTTTGGCCATGCGTCCTGCTACGGTGAACTGACTGGAATCGTTGGCAGCACCTTTGCCTTTATTCTTCCACAGCTCCTCCTTGTCCTTCAGGACCTTCATCCTCTCGGCCAGCGACACCTTGGGCGTCGTATCCATGCCTGATTTCTGTTGACCAAATTTGGGTTAGTACTTTCTTAAAATACGGATGAAACATTTGTGCATTTCATAAACAAGTATGACAATGTTTCTTGTGTTGCTGCTATGTTGTGTGATACACAAATGACTCTGTGGTGTTACACTTTCCTTTCCACTTTCTCATGTCCTGCAAATCGTTATTTAAAAGTCAACAACATGGTGGCTGTGATTACTATGATTGATAATATCAATACCATGTGATATGTTAAGCTTTTAATACAACATCTGTAAAGCTGTTTTTAGTCATAGAAAATATCATTCATTGTTGTTAAATATTTGTGCATTTCATAAACAAGTATGACAACATTTGTTGTGTTGCTGCTATGTTGTGTGATACACAAATGACTCTGTGGTGTTACACTTTCCTTTCCACATTCTCATGTCCTGCAAATCGTTATTTAAAAGTCAACAACATGGCGGCTGTGATTACTATGATTGATAATACCATGTGTCATGTTAAGCTTTTAATACGATATCTGTAAAGCTGTTTTTAGTCATAGAAAATATCATTCATTGTTGTTAAATATTTGTTCCTAATGTCTTTAAAAAAAAAAAAATATATATATATATATTCAATTACAGCCAACAAATTCTTGATTGTAATTCTAAAATCGTATTTTGGCCTCCCGTTATAAAAACCTAAAAATGCCTGATTTAATTAACTACAATATGAGAGAATATGATATTTATTGTGTAATGAATTGTACAATCTTCAAGAGCATATTTTGTCTTCTGATTTATTAATCTATTCGCTAATTTAGCTGGTTTGTGTCTGTTGTAAGTCGGTCCCAGTTACACGTCGCACTTATTCTTTTATTGTTTCACTACTTCACATTCAAACTCTAGCTTAGCTGTTAGCATGGCTTCTGCTCTCGTCTGGCCTGTGTTTTGAGTCCACTTGACTTGCACATTTTATAACCGTCGCTATTACTTTATTTCGCATACGTAAATAATCGATATATGAACGTTTGTCCATCGTTTCGGAATCGCCCACGTCTTAATCGTGACCCATATAAGAATTGATCATTTCGCCCCTACCTATGCTAAAAAAATATGATGAACTATCAACTTGTTTGTAATTTGCATATTCCAGCAGTGAGAGTTGCCTGAGGATAGTAATGGTACTGTTTTATTGAGTTTATTTTGAACATGCTTAACAGAACTACAAGACACTTGCACACTTCAACATGTCCAATAAGGAGTACGACGAAGTGGAGCTTATTTAACACGGTTGTACTGTATGTCACTGGCAAAAAATAAAAACAATTACAATTAACGAAGAATACACCCTCTAGCGCAGAGATGTCAAAGTCTGGCACGCCACGTCATTTTATGTGGCCCACAAAGGCCTGGAAATAATCTGCGTCAATAAAGAACTTTATCTTTTCTTACTAAATGTAATTGTTCTTTCCATTTTAACAGAAAAAAATGCAGGTACCGCATGACATTGCATACCTATTAAACTTTATTATTATCTAAATTTGGAAAAAAAAAATATTATCATACTTTCCAAACATTTTATTTTGTTAAAATACTTAAATTTTTGCCTGACTTATGGTTTTAAAACACGTTATCCATTAAAATGGCAATAATAACTCTTCTGATTCTGAAATTGTACACTGTAAAATTGACAATACATTTAACTGTAAAATTTGCGACGTTTTTTACAGCATATTACTGTAAAATTAAAAAACTCTACCACTGTTTTTTACGGGACATTCTGTCGACTGAGCTGCCAGTGTTATTACGGCAAGGTCTATGGTTGTTATTTTTACTGTTAACGGTAAAACAGTATCACAGTTTTTTTAAATGGTAAAAAACTGGCAGCTCAGTTGACAGAATAAAATTAAAACGCTAGTAACGTTTTTCCATTTACCGTCGTACATTGCAAAAAACACTGCCCATTTTATAGTAAAATTCTGGTGATTGAGTTGCTAGTTTTTTACTGTAAAAAATACAGATTTTTTTTTTTACAGTGTACATAAAAAATATATACAAAAATCAAATGCATAGGCAAATCCATATATCAATCGTTGTTACATGCGGCCCTCTGAGGGCAGCCATAACTACCATGTGGCCCTCAATGAAAATGAGTTTCACAACCCATGTTATGTATGTTAAAATGGTGTTTTTGTTTTGTTTTGTTATTGCTCTACGCATGGTCCAATCGTAAGTGCGTACGTAACATGTATAATTATTGCTATTCTTTTGGTTTTTCGTTGTGTTTTACTTTTGTAGCTGTATGTAGAAACGGCGCCGCTGAAGTGGCAGCTGCCTGCACCAGCTCTGTGCTATTTTATGTCCTTTAATGTTTCCCTATTGTTTTTACCTTACTTTGGTGCACAAATAATTTAAATAAGGTCTAACCTTTCCAATTTTATTAGTAGTTTAAAAGAGCAGATAAAAAAATAAAACAACATAAATGTCTATGTTTTTATAAATGTAATTAACCTGGCCTTTTTATGTTGACCGTACAGCTCTCTTGTACCCACGCAAACACCTGTAGTGCACACACAAAAGCAGCAGGTGGAAGGAAATTAAAAGGACAAAAGGATTTAAAAAACAATGTTATGACTCCTGCTGAACCGCTGAATAAAATCATACAATTTTCCAAGTTCGCTTTTACAGCATAACGGTATATTCTTACTGATTCCGTGCTTGTGTTTGTGTTAAGGTAAGGCGTAGTTAACATGCTCAGAGGAGGCAGTGGACAGGATATAAAGCTCTTCCAAAGTTAGCGCCCTCTAGGCAGTGGCGTAACCCCTTCAACAATCACTTTAATCCAACCTTTTCTCCTTGTCTCAACAATCACTGACAGTCTGTCTACTTCCTGTGTCTGAGGAGATCACTACCACCAGCATCAACAATCTCTAACGCCTACACATACCCCGGTAATTAAAAGCTTGTAAACGTGACATTTTAGTTGCGCCTCAGTTTGAAACATGCTCTTAACACACACACACACACACAAAAAAAAAAAACAGTGGGAAAAATGTTGTGATCTGTTTAGTTTCATCCGCCAGATGATTAATTTCCGCTGCCCCATTTGCACATAAATACAACACCATTAAAAGCAAATTAACAATTATTTATGGCTCTCGTGCTGCCTGGGAGCTTTCTTTTGCTAACAAATGATACAGTTCTTCACCTCTGAATGGACCTTGCCGTCTTTTTAGTGGCTGACACTACTGCATCACCTGCGATTAATTGTAATAATCACTGGCGACTTGAAAAAAAATCTGCAAGCTGAGTAACAAAAGACGTTAGAAGTACTAATTAGGAGCATGAAACAAGAGACGGAGGATAATGACGTCTCGATACGTTATATTGCAGTACAGTCTGCAATGGAAGTAAGCGACATTAATGGATGACGTTTCTTGGCGTGTATGGCCAGACTAACTGAGTTAAACATCTACAGATGTCTGCGGATTTTTAAGTAAAAAAAGATGTGTGGCTCGAGCCATGCTGTCAATGTGGCATTAGATCGGCGGCGGCGGATACCCCCCCCCCAAAAAAATTAAGCTTATCATGTCAATCTGACATTAAATAGATGTAGCCAGCAAGTACAAAAAAAGATCTTGTCGGCTTCAAATCCATCATTTGCAGCCTTTTTTTGTGCTCAGTGGGAACAGTGAACGCTTGCTTTAAATTAAACTACGTGTGAGGTTTCCATCGCCAAACAACACAGCGAGAAGAAAACACACCTAAGTTCGTTATAGCCGCTTTGAGGGGAGGCAGAACAAGAACAACATGGTGGCTGCAGCTGCAAGGTCAAAAGTTTAACCTCAGCAGCAGCCAGCGAGTCAAAACATTTTATTTACTGCTGGCGTGATTCTTGCTTACTAATTTCCGACATTACTTGGATTAAAGAAGCCATTATTCATCCTGCATACAGGTGAAAAACATCCCCAACATACTTTCATGTAAACATTTAAAAATAGCTGCCAGCAAAGGTAAAAGTGGAAACAGACGCGCCAAACATGTAGCAGATGTTGCGAACACTTGACCTCACATCAAAGTGAATCAGTTTTCTACATTTTGCACAAAAACATTTTTTTTTTTTTTTTACTTTCAGGTTTATTTACTGTTGTGATAATTCAACAATGTTAAACAATGGCTGTTGTGCAGCTGGATTTTGAACCTCAATAGTTTAAAACCTGCCCAAAGCGCCTTGGCACAATGCAATCTGGGATATGATGGGACCTGAATGGTTCTCACACAAAGAAAGACTGGCTCGATCTCTGGAGTCCATCAAAAGGAGAGGGGGGATTCTGCATCGGCTTGACAGGACCCCAGAGAGTTGAGGGGTTGGAGACAAGGTTTTCACAGGAAGCCATCTTTCTCGGTCTGGACTAACAATACAGTGAGGCCTGCCCCCCTCTGAAAAACTACCACCACCATGTTCGTATGGTTCGCATCACCCTGTTTGCTTGTAACTGATACTATTTTCTGTGGTTCTATCACAAAGAAGCAAATCAAAAACAAATAAAAAAACACTTGAAGAGTTCAGTTTGGACTCCAAATTGTGTCACTTTTGTGTCTTTTGTTCCTTTTTGCTGACAATGCAAACATAAAAGACATCCTGTAGATCAGGGGTGTCAAACTCATTTTAGCTCGGAGGCCGCATGGAGGAAAATCTGTGCACACGCGGGCCGGACTATTAAAATCATGGCATTATAACAAAAAATAAAGACAACTTCAGATTGTTTCCTTTGTCTTGCTTTGGCCAAAAATAGAACAAACACATTCTGAAAACATTAAGATAAAAATATAAAAAACAATACCGGCATTTACATATGCATAAAAATGTGTTTTCTTTAGTATTATTTTTTTAAATGTATTAAGTAACGTTTATGACAACCTTTTTCCAAAACACAATATAGGATTTGAGATACAACAGGATAATGCATACATTTATCATTGGTTTTCCAAACGGTTACAAAAAAGTGGGACCCCAAATATTTACTGTGGGACCCCATTTTTATGACTTGATGGGGTCCCTGGAATCCCATTTTGAAAATTCCTAGCGCCAACACTGATGGAGTATTGGTGCGTGCAAAACAGCAGCAGGCGGTTTTAACACTAATCAAATATCATCCCCGAGGGCAAGCCTGAGCAATTATTTTGACTTGGGGGCCACATTTACAGCAAAAAATGTGTCTGTGGGCCGGTATATCTATTTTTAGAAACACTAATACAAAACCTCACAATAATGTCTGATTGAATGCTAAAAACGTTATGACAGACCGCCTTAAAAAACGTAATGGAATTTTACATTTTTCTATCAACGATAAAACACTGAATATTGACGAAATATGAATGTCACACCGCCTTTTGATCAACTTATTTTACAATCAAGTGAAACGCAACAAAAATGCAACAAAAAGTGAAATATGACTGCGAAGGGTACAAAATAAACCCACCTACAATCTGATAACGCTGATATTTGCTGAATTCCCCCCAGGGATCAATAAAGTACTTTCTATTCTATTCTATTCTATAGATCACTAAGCTTTGGAACTTTGTTGTGAAAATCTCCTTCCGCGTCTGTGGAAACGCTTCCCGCCCACACTGCTTGGTGCCTCGTCTGAGCTGCTGTGACGTAGATGACCATAGTAACTAATTAGATTACCATAGTAACTGGAATATCATCCATAAGCGCAGATTCCACCCATTGAAATAATTTGTATAGTTGAAGACTTACGGTCATTAGAAAACATCACTGCACATCATAATGGCAGCAACACTTTCCATCTTAAAGATCTAAAAAAATGATTTGGGAATGTCCGGCGGGCCAGATTGAAAAGCTCAACGGGCCGCATGTTGCCCCCAGGACTTAATTTGCCCAGGTCTGCCCTAGGGCCATAGAAAATTAATTGGCGGACCGGATCTGGCCCGCGAGCCTTGACTTTGACACCCTGCTGTAGATGGATTGGTTTAATGTATTCCCTCACATCATGGAATCGCCTCCAATAGACACCATACCTCTATAAATCGCCCAAATAAACAAAGTGAACTGTCCTAATGTTTTCCACATGACACTTGTGGAAGACATGCCAGTATATAAACATGCAAGAGAAACTCAAAGTCTTATGATCGTTAGACAAAAGGGTCAAAGGCCAAGTTGCTAAGTCTCAGACACGTTTTTTCTTGATGACCATGTTTTTCCAAACAATTTAGCTTAAATTCTACATGCATATTTTAAAACACAATTTTTGAAAGGTATGTACCAAATTCTGTGGTGGTTCGGGTAAACACCTTGAAGTTACAGTGGGATTCGTTGTGTCGAGTGCATTGAGCTGTGTGAGAAATTTCAAGTGAATGCGATTTATGATGTCAAGCTTTGGAGTTGACCAAAAATGACACTATGTGGCACACTCACCTGGAGATACTGGGAAACATTTGACAGGCAGAAGTCAAAGAAATTGAGGGGGGTAGAGTCTGGAGGTAGTAGGGACAGAGGTCACTAGAGGTGTGGGGGTAAACAGGGAGGAAAGGTGGAAAGAAGAAAAGTGGAAATTAACAAAAGGGACATTAGTCAAGGAAAGAGGAAAAGTAGCTGAGTGCAATTATACAGTGGGGCAAAAAAGTATTTAGTCAGTCAGCGATTGTGCAAGTTCTCCCACTTAAAATGATGACAGAGGTCTGTAATTTTCATCATAGGTACACTTCAACTGTGAGAGACAGAATGTGAAAAAAAATCCAGGAATTCACATTGTAGGAATTTTAAAGAATTTATGTGTAAATTATGGTGGAAAATAAGTATTTGCTCAACCATTCAAAGCTCTCACTGATGGAAGGAGGTTTTGGCTCAAAATCTCACGATACATGGCCCCATTCATTCTTTCCTTAACACGGATCAATCGTCCTGTCCCCTTAGCAGAAAAACAGCCCCAAAGCATGATGTTTCCACCCCCATGCTTCACAGTAGGTATGGTGTTCTTTGGATGCAACTCCGTATTCTTCTTCCTCCAAACACGATGAGTTGAGTTTATACCAAAAAGTTCTATTTTGGTTTCATCTGACCACATGACATTTTCCCAATACTCTGCTGTATCATCCATGTATCCATTTTGGTATAAACTCAACTCGTCGTGTTTGGAAAAAGAAGAATACTGAGTTGCATCCCAAGAACACCATACCTACTGTGAAGCATGGGGGTGGAAACATCATGCTTTGGGGCTGTTTTTCTGCTAAGGGGACAGGACGATTGATCAGTGTTAAGGAAAGAATGAATGGGGCCATGTATTGTGAGATTTTGAGCCAAAACCTCTTTCCATCAGTGAGAGCTTTGAATGGTTGAGAAAATACTTATTTTCCACCATAATTTACAAATAAATTCTTTAAAATTCCTACAATGTGAATTCCTAGATTTTTTTCTCTCACATTCTGTCTCTCACAGTTGAAGTGTACCTATGATGAAAATTACAGACCTCTGTCATCATTTTAAGTGGGAGAACTTGCACAATCGGTGGCTGACTAAATACTTTTTTGCACCACTATAAAGGGATTTCTATTACTTTTTAAACACTCTACAACATGGTTCACCCCCTAATGTAGTCATAGTAATGGTAACTTGAGTAGAGAGTTCCAAATACCAAACAATGTTAGCCTAAAATATTCTGGTGTTTGCGTTAACCGAAGACCCGTTCACCTTTTGGCAAGACAACAATCCCAAGCAAACATAAACTATCCATCCATCCATCCATTTCCTACAGCTTATTCCGCTTTGGGGTCGCGGGGGGCGCTGGTGCCTATCTCAGCTACAATCGGGCGGAAGTCGCCACCTCATCGCAGGGCCAACACAGATAGACAGACAACATTCACACTCACATTCACACTAGGTTCAATTTAGTGTTGCCAATCAACCTATCCCCAAAACATAAACTATATTAGAGACCTAAGTGCGGGGAAAGCGAAAGAAGAGTGACACACATATTGATGAATTTAAATTAGAGATGTCTGATCATTGGATCAGAGCAGGGGCCAATATGTGCCTTTTTTCAACAATTGTTGTCTCAGTGTTTACATGACATGCATGATTGTACTCACGTCAAAGACTCCTTCAAAAGGGAAAGCACGCTCAGTGAGATACAATCACATTTCCGGACATTTAATCACTTAATGATTAGAAAGAGCTAGAATGAAAAATTATAAAATTTAAAATAAAGTAAATATAGTTCAATATCTTTTTTGAGGTGTCTTGCAAAAACACCGGCTCGAATTTCAGAGCAAGCTGCAAACGCCTCGTTTATCCACAGAGAGAAAGCTTTTTTTTAAAGATACTAAACCTCACCAACATGGCGTAAAATAAACTAAGTTTCTTACAAGTATTATTATCACTGGAACACTAAACAAAAATGAATGGCTAATCACACTATACAAAAAAAAATACCTCATTTACTTTACTTACTTGCTATAAACCATTTTCATAGTCAAAGTGTCAGGACTTGAGATTTATGGCCAAAAACGTTAATTAGGATATCCCTAATTTAAAACCAAATGTGTTTCCTCTTACCAATAATTACCTTTCTAGTGTCAACCCATTTCCTAACAGGGGTGTGTCTACTTTCTATGTGTTATTTTTGTAGGGCGCTCAAATTATTCCTTTTATTAAATCAGATAAACACAATTTTGGAATTAGAATTAATCATGGTTACTTAGAGGTGAATACTCGCTTGCATAATTAAAATTTTCTAAAGAAAAGACCCCAATATTTGTACACAAATGCAATTTTATTGTCAGAGTGTTATCCAAGATTGATTTTAAACTTTTTATTTAAATGCATGTCATTTATTTATTTATAACAGTTTTACCTAAAATAATTTCAGGCTGTATTTTGGAGTGGATCATGCCAGAGAGCACACCAGTCGGAGTCTCCTCACTCATTTTTGTACTGACATATCGATTGAACTGACCACTGACTGTATAGCGGAGGAATGCCCAAAGTAGGGCCAGGGGGCCAAATCTGGCCCGCCAAATCATTTTGTTTGGAAAATCAAGTGGTGGTTTCCTATATATGAAACACCAAAAAATCCATCCATTTCCTACCGCTTGTCCCTTTCCGGGACACTGAAGGTGCTGAAGCCTATCTCAGCTGCATTCAGGTACACCCTGAGCAAGTTGCCAGCTCATCACAGGGCCAACACAGATAAACAGACAACATTTACACTCAAATTCACACACTAGAGCCAATTTAGTGTTGCCAATCAACCTATCCCCAGGTGCATGTCTTTGGAGGTGGGAGGAAGCTGGAGTACCCAGAGGGAACCAAAGCTGTCACGGGGAGAACATGCAAACTCCACACAGAATGACCCTGAGCTCAGGGATCAAACCCAGGACTTTCGTATTGTGAGGCACTTGCATTAACCTCTGTTTCATCGTGCTGCCCACACCAAAATATAAGTTGCTATATACCTGTTGAATTAGTTAAGAAAGCTAGCTTGCTAATGTTAGCAATCTAAAATGCTAGCCGCAACCTGTGTAAAGTACTAAAATATACTATTCTGTTTTGTAGACCTGAAAAATGTGTTTAAAATGCTATAGTAGCATGCTAACGTAGGCATGCATCGAGTACTAAAATATGACTGATGTGTGTGTAAATCTATTAGTTAAATTATTAGCTAAAAATGAACCATTAATTGATTCACATGGACCCCGTTAAACAAGTTGAAAAACTTATTCGGGTGTTACCATTTAGTGGTCAATTGTACGGAATATGTACTGTACTGTGCAATCTACTAATACAAGTTTCAATCAATCTATCAATCAATCAATCAATCATATGTCTAGCAATTGCAAAATTAGCAAAACATCTGACATGCTAATATTAAAATGCTATTGTGAAGCCGGCTGTTTAAAAATTAGCTCAGTGCTACGCTTTGGACACCCCTGGTCTTGACCCGCTTCACTCATGGTGCTGCTGTACCTTTAAAATGTTGTTTGGCCCGCGCATCATTGACACATTTCCACTTTGGCCCTTGGAGGCGAAAGTTTTGGGCACCCCTGGTATTGCTGGTCGGGTAAAAGAGCTTGTACAGTTAAAAAATATGTCCATGGTTAATGCTATCATTTCACTTCAGTTAACTGGTTATTTATGGTGTTGCTGTTGCAGATAACCAAAAAACCCTAAACATATCTGCTTTAAGGCAAAACTGGAGAGAAATGTCCCCGTTCAGCATGAAAATGACTCCACATTAAAGGCCTACTGAAACCCACTACTACCCAACACGCAGTCTGATAGTTTATACATCAATGATGAAATATTAACATTGCAACACATGCCAATAAGGCCTTTTTAGTTTACTAAATTGCAATTTTAAATTTCCCGGGAGTTTCGTCTTGAAAACGTTGTGCAAGACGTCACGGTTTTTTAGGAAGTATGAGCGCTAAGCACACACACAGCTAATTGTCGTCTGTTTTAATGGCATAATTATACAGTATTTTGGACATCTGTGTTGCTGAATCTTTAGGAATTTGTTCAATTAATATTGGAGAAGTCAAAGTAGCAAGATGGAGTTGGGAAGCGTTAGCCTTAAGCAACACAAACACACGGTGATTCTTTGTTTAAAATTCCTGGAGGTGAAAATTTACTGTGGATCAGAGCGCGGTCAAGCGAACATGAAACACGACGGAATGTCAACCAGCAGGTTTCGGTGAGAAAATTGTGGTTAAAAGTCAGTTCTTACCGGAAAAAAGCTGAGATTGCATTTTTTATTTAGGGCTATATATATAAACATTGATTGATTGATTGCCTTGTCCATAGCTGCCGTCGACTCCCCTGAGACACTGCGCGTCAAGACACCCGTGGACGTACACCTCCGACTATCAGGTACTATTTAACTCACTAAAACACTAGCAACACAATAGAAAGATGAGGGGTTTCCCAGAATTATCCTACTAAATGTGTCTGAAAACATCGGAATTCGTCCCAATGCAATCGCGTTTTATTTTTTTCAAACTTTTTTTTTTTTTTTTTTTTTGCTGTCCGTCGCTATCAATATCCTCAAACCCGAATCTTTAATCCTCGCTCAAATGAATGGGGAAATTGTCATTTTCTCGGTTCGAATAGCACTTTTTGTTGGAGACTCCCATTAAAATGAATGTGAATATATGAGGAGCCATCAACATGTGACGTCATCGTCTGCGACTTCCGGTAGAGGCAGGGCTTTTGTCTTAGCACCGAAAGTTGAGAACTTTATCGTGGATGTTCTCTACATAATCCTTTCAGCAAAAATATGGCAATATCGCGAAAGGATTAAGTATGACGCATGGAATGGACCTGCTATCCCCGTTTAAATAAGAAAATCTAATTTCTTGCATTTTTTATTTAGGGCTATATAAATAAACATTGATTGATTGATTGCCTTGTCCATAGCTGCTGTCGACTCCCCTGAGACACTGCGCGTCAAGACACCCGTGGACGTACACCTCCGACTATCAGGTACTATTTAACTCACTAAAACACTAGCAACACAATAGAAAGATAAGGGGTTTCCCAGAATTATCCTACTAAATGTGTCTGAAAACATCGGAATTAGTCCCAATGCAATCGCGTTTTATTTTTTTCAAACTTTTTTTTTGCAGTCCGTCGCTATCAATATCCTCAAACCCGAATCTTTAATCCTCGCTCAAATGAATGGGGAAATTGTCATTTTCTCGGTTCGAATAGCACTTTTTGTTGGAGACTCCCATTAAAATGAATGTGAATATGTGAGGAGCCATCAACATGTGACGTCATCGTCTGCGACTTCCGGTAGAGGCAGGGCTTTTGTCTTAGCACCGAAAGTTGAGAACTTTATCGTGGATGTTCTCTACATAATCCTTTCAGCAAAAATATGGCAATATCGCGAAATGATTAAGTATGACGCATAGAATGGACCTGCTATCCCCGTTTAAATAAGAAAATCTCATTTCTTGCATTTTTTATTTAGGGCTATATAAATAAACATTGATTGATTGATTGCCTTGTCCATAGCTGCTGTCGACTCCCCTGAGACACTGCGTGGACGTACACCTCCGACTATCAGGTACTATTTAACTCACTAAAACACTAGCAACACAATAGAAAGATAAGGGGTTTCCCAGAATTATCCTACTAAATGTGTCTGAAAACATCGGAATTCGTCCCAATGCAATCGCGTTTTATTTTTTTCAAACATTTTTTGGCAGTCCGTCGCTATCAATATCCTCAAACCCAAATCTTTAATCCTCGCTCAAATTAATGGGGAAATTGTCGTTTTCTCGGTTCGAATATCACTTTTTGTTGGAGACTCCCATTATAAACAATGTGAATATGTGAGGAGCCATCAACATGTGACGTCATCGTCTGCGACTTCCGGTAGAGGCAGGGCTTTTGTCTTAGCACCGAAAGTTGAGAACTTTATCGTGGATGTTCTCTACATAATCCTTTCAGCAAAAATATGGCAATATCGCAAAATTATTAAGTATGACGCATAGAAAGGACCTGCTATCCCCGTTTAAATAAGAAAATCTCATTTCAGTAGGCCTTTAAAGTATTGGAATGGCCTAAAACTGATTAAAAATGCGTGGGGTGAAATATCTAACTGGTTCAGAGCACCGCTGCCAAGGAGGAAGGGTGTGCAAGGAAAGTATCAGCTTAGGCTGTGCAACCCTCTTATGGGTCATTTCTTATTAACAGGGTGTGTTCACTTGTGTACTACAAAAAGCCATGTCATGGTCAGTTCACGGAAACATCTGACACAGGGGAAATGACCAGCCGAACATTCGTCTTATAGAAAGGTTTATCTTTGAGTGGGGGTGAGGGTGCAGAGACATTGTTTGGACAGGCTGGTCACAGCTAGAATCTAAAACAGAGTCATCCTGAAGCACAATTATTTGGAGCACTACTATACGTTTTGTACTTAATGCTATGCTAAAATAGCTTGTTTGTTGCCGAAGCCTGTGTGAGGAGCTTGATTTACCATGATAAAGGCCGCACTTTAAATGAAAAAGACACAACATGAAAAAGTAG
>NC_084618.1:69547932-69577932 GCF_033978795.1 Nerophis ophidion
CCTGAGCAAGACCCTTCAACCTTGTTCCTGATGGGTGCTGGTTAGCGCCTTGCATGGCAGCTCCCTCCATCAGTGTGTGTGAATGGGTAAATGTGGAAGAAGTGTCAAAGCGCTTTGAGTACTTTGAAGGTAAAAAAGCGCTATACAAGTACGACCCATTTATCATTTATCATTTACTTTCAGAAAGATCTTCTGGGAACACGCCGTTTTGTGTTGCTAATTAGTTGTCTTTGTGCACACCTGTCACTCCAGGAAGCGCCACTGGCAAAACTAAATTGGCCCTAGTGTGTGAATGTTGTCTGTCTATCTTGGTTGGTGCTGCGATGAGGTGGCAACTTGTCCAGGGTGTACCCCGCCTTCCGCAGAAATGCAGCTGGGACAGGCTCAAGCACCCCCCACGACCATGTAAG
Source organism: Nerophis ophidion (assembly GCF_033978795.1). Taxonomy (NCBI): domain Eukaryota; kingdom Metazoa; phylum Chordata; class Actinopteri; order Syngnathiformes; family Syngnathidae; genus Nerophis; species Nerophis ophidion. The sequence continues at coordinate 69,548,343 of NC_084618.1, forward strand.
GGACAAGCGGTAGAAAAACGGTTGGATACTTTTTCCACATCCATCCACCTTCTTCCGCTCATTCGAGATCGGGTCAAGGGGGCAGCAGCCTAAGCAAAGACTTAGACCCAGACTTTCCTCTCCATATCCACTTTATCCAGCTTCTTCTGAGGGATCCTGAGGCGTTCCCAGGCAAGCCGGGAGACGTAGTCTTCCCAACGTGTCCTGGGTCTTCGCTGTGGTCGGACGTGCCCTCAACACCTCCCTACGAGGCGTTCTGGTGACATCCTGATTAGACAGCCAAACCACCTCATCTGGCTCCTCTCTATGCGGAGGAGCAGCGGCTTTACCTTGAGTTCCTCCCGGATGGCAGAGCTTCTCACCCCATCTCTAAGGGAGAGCCCCGCCATCCGGCGAAGGAAACTCATTTCGGCCGCTTGTACTTGTGAACTTGTCCTTTATGGCTATGGGTAAGGATGGGAACGTAGATCGACCGGTAAATTGAGAGCTTTGCCTCCTTTTTCACCACAAGGGATCGATTAAGCGTCCGCATTACTGAAGACGCCACACCGATCCGCCTGTTGATCTCACAATCCAATCTTCCCTCCCTCGTGAACAAGACTCCGAGGTACTTGAACTCCTCCACTTTTTCCACATACACTACCAAACTGGACTTGTCCACTGTATTAGATGCCATATATTATATACAAGGAGTGGATGAGAAGGACACAAACGTTAGCAACACTAGCAAAGGAATATGTGCTACATGCTAACATTACTCTCACATTTTTACAGTAACATTACTGTATGTTAGGTCTGTCGATTGGCTGAAGAAATACAAAATGATCAATCTTAGAGCTCCATTTCTGTAGGTGACTGATAGACTGTTGGAAGAGCTTTATTTCAAGATGTGTAGTGAATGCGAGGGAAATGAGAGACTTGATATAGAAACAGCCTCTGGGGAAGACCTATTCAAATAACTTGTTTTAGGGGCCACATTTCCCAAAAATGAAAGACTTAAACTATTAATCCTTTTTTCAGAAACAGCATTTTTTTTTTCGTCTATTACTTTTTTCAGTTACACATTTCAGAAAAAATCATAGCCCTGTTATGCAAAATGCTCTGCAGAAAACGCTGGCCAAATTGGGGCCCTAATCAAAATTTTACAATATTTGACTCAATCCTGGATTTATCTAGGTGCATATTTTGGACCTTAATAATAATTAAAACATAAAATTTCACATATTTCAGCAGCAAGTCCAACTGTGAATCAAACCAAGCACATCTGCTGGGAATAAGTTTGTGATAACATTTGATATGAAGTGCTCTGTCATTTATTTAAATTTTAGGGTTCCTCCCCCACGGAGTACGCACAGCGTGTGATCAAACGACTAGGAGCTGAAGCCTAAAGCTGGCCTTTAGGTGGTTAAAATGTCAATGCAAGGGTATGCTTCTGTGTTTACACTCGTCCAAGTTTCTCTACATAACAACAGCGCTCTAGTGTTTAATATCCTGCCAAAATGTTAAAACCCCTCCAACGTTTTAAAACGGAACTGGGTGGCTAGTTTAGGGTGGTTCTTGAACTGGATTTGGCCCTCAGGCTGCTTAGTTGAATAGCATTGCTATAGCGAGTTGGGACACATTATTATTGAATATCATTAAAAAGTCACAGGACATTCAAAATGTGAGGTTACGATATAAGTATGCGATGATGCTTGATTTGAAGAATGTTCGCCTCTTCGAAAAGACATAGCGCAATAAATTATACTGTATGCATCAATCAAGTCAGCCAATTAAAGACGGAACGGGTTGAGGTCCTGTTGATCGAAACCATGTGACCGTTATCGCCGACACATGCAAACTTTATGAGATCTTTGGAAAACTAACCTTTATTTCTTCCCGAGCTTCACGTTGCTGTTGCTCCTTCACTGAAGGCTCATCTGTAGTGTCTTCCATGTCTTTGCTGTTGCAGAAATAGCATACATATGAAATACATTTGATGACAACATGGGAAAAATCCCCAAGAGGGGAAAACTTTAGCCTGCTTCTTCTATGGCTGCATCTGTTATCTGTTATTAAGGCTTCCTGCAGGCTTATATAAATGTTGAGGCTCTTTCTAGCTTGCGACACTAATGAATCACTCAATGCAGTCCATGACCAGTAATGAGCACTCATCACTGTCAGCATTGGACCAGTATGACTGTAAGAAAGCCTTAATGAGAATTAAAAGCTGGTATGCAGTCTTCTGGAGTTATTCGACTGATAAAAGGCAAATATTGTATGGAGTCAAGGACTTTCCGAGCAATTTTCCTGTTCAAAATGGACAGAAAGATTGAATTACTTGCTTTATTTGCCTAGAAACACACACAAGGTAAAGGTTACAGAGCCTTCAATTTGTTGGGGATTGCCATGGCGACCACACTAGATTGAGACCTTGCAAGAGTGTATAAAGTAGGTGTGCGGGGGTGTTCAAAGTACAGCCAGCAGCTTGTTTTTTTTTATATACAGGGTAGATGAATTGATTAACGTAGGACGCCGACTTAAACAAGTTGAAAAACTTTTTCGGGTGATAGCATTTAGCAGTCAAGTTTCAATGAAATTAGGGCTGTTAATGCACATTTATTTTATCATCATTATTGTTCAGAAATAAAAATATTTACACACTTAACCCACCTGCTGAATGACCCCAAATCCCTGAAATGTCTCAGGAAACAAATTTCGAGGAGTTTGTCCAAGTTATGTGATCAATTTGATTAAAAATGCTAAATGTTTGGCAGTATCAATGCAAATAAAAATAAATGAGAAAACTAAAAAAAATATTGCATAAAATAAATATTGTAATGATAAAAAAAGTTTAAATGTTCATACTAATAACTATAAAGATTACAAGCTTAGTCACCTAAAACCCAGCAGGGTGTTTCTTTCTTTTAAATTACAGTAGTACCTCAACTTCTGAGCTCAATATCTATCACTGAAATGTATTGAAACTAATTCAATTGGTGATTGGTCCCCCCAAACAGCACACGTTTAACATGTAACATGCCTTTGAAAAGAAAAAACTACATTTAGATAGGATGTATTGTGTAAAAAAAATACAATAACATGTAGCGCAAACAACTACATTATTGTTTTGAAGTATTGAAATAATAATATAGAGCATTTATCTTAGAGAGTGAACTTCTACTCCATCAAACACACCAGCAGCTTACCCGTATTTTCATGGATAAATGTCTGACGTTTAGATATTAGATTCTTGGCTCCAATTCCTTTGCTAAATTGGCGACACGGTTTGTCTTTTTTTTTATTCAATGAATATCATCCCTTTCATCTTAGCACTGTCATTCACACCTCACACTTTCTTTCTTACTATGGTTGAAAAACAAAGTTATTGCGCTCTCTAGCTATAAGTCAGGTGTGTCCAGACTCCGGCCTGCGGGGCAAATGCGACCGACGAGGATCTTCAATTTGGTCCGTGAGGCAACCAGTTCAATTTCAAAAAGCAACCTGGCCGTGCGTGGTGTTTTCAAGTGAATTGTAAATAGATTATACTTGTATAGGACTTTTCTACCTTCAAGGTACTTGAAGCGCTTTGACACTATTTACACATTCACACATTCCCACACTGATGGCACGTAATGCCATGCAAGGCCCTAACCGCGACTCACCAGGAGCAAAGGTGAAGGGTCTTGCTCAAGGACGGGGATCGAACCAGGAACCCTCAGGTTGCTGGCACGGCCACTATCAACTGAGCCACGCAGTATGAAATCTAAACACCCAAGGGTCTGACAGGTGGCAAATTGTCACCATCTTGTATACAATGTGAGAAATCAAGTCAGTGACCATGATGTGTACTTTCTTGCCATTACAAGCACAGCATTTACTTACATGACCCAATACAAACAACCTTCCCTACTTATGATGCAGGAAAACAAATTCAACCAGCACAAAAAAATCAACACACAAGGTCACAAATAACACAACCTGCTCACTGAACTATGTGGATATTAAAAAAAACTTTCACCAACACAATAAAAAAATCGCATTTACACCCATCTAAATCCATTGCATGGCATGATGGGAAAAATCCAAAACACTCTCTCCACACTTATCCATGTGTGACTTTTAAGCTGCTTGATATTTCTGATTGATTACCAAGCTTTAAAGAGTTTTTCACGGAATCAAACAAGGTTGGAGTTGAACTTTCACTCACGCACACAGAGATATGTACATAAGTTTGGACACACCTTCTCATTTCAATGCGTTTTCTTTATTTTCAAGACTACTTTCCTTGTACAGGGCTTCACGGTGGGAGAGGGGTTAGTGCGTCTGCCTCACAATACGGAGGTCCTGCAGTCCTGGGTTCAAATCCAGGCTCGGGATCTTTCTGTGTGGAGTTTGCATGTTCTCCCCGTGAATGCGTGGGTTCCCTCCGGGTACTCCGGCTTCCTCCCACTTCCAAAGACATGCACCTGGGGATAGGTTGATTGGCAACACTAAATTGGCCCTAGTGTGTGAATGTGAGTGTGAATGTTGTCTGTCTATCTGTGTTGGCCCTGCGATGAGGTGGCGACTTGTCCAGGGTGTACCCCGCCTTCCGCCCGATTGTAGCTGAGATAGGCGCCGGCGCCCCCAGCGACCCCAAAAGGGAATAAGCGGTAGAAAATGGAAGGATGGATTTCCTTGTACATTGTCAATGAAGGCATTAAAACTGGCCAATGCCAAGTGTGGAAAGCAGTAATCACAGCAAAGGGGGGCTACTTGGGGAAAAAAACAAAACAGAATATAAAACACGTTTTCACCTTTTTTGTTAAGTACATAACTCCACTTGTGTTCATTCAGGGTTGATGCCCTTAGTGAAAATGTAAATAGTCATGAAAATAAAGAAAGCGCATTGAATGACCTGTACTGTATGTGTATATATATATATATATATATATATATATATATATATATATATATATATATATATATATATATACATACATATCTCTCATCAATCAATGTTTATTTATATAGCCCTAAATCACAAATGTCTCAAATGACTGCACAGACAACTACGACTACGACATCCTCGGAAAAACCCACATAAGGGCAAGGAAAACTCACACCCAGTGGGACGTCGGTGACAATGATGACTAAGAGAACCTTGGAGAGCTTTCGGTCCCCCCAGGGGACCGAAAGCAATGGATGTCGAGCGGGTCTAACATGATACTGTGAAAGTTCAATCCATAGTGGATTCAACACAGCCGCAAGAGTTCAGTTCAAAGCGGATCCAAGACAGCAGCGAGAGTCCCGTCCACAAGAAACCATCCCAAGCGGAGTCGGATCAGCAGCGTAGAGATGTCCCCAACCGATACACAGGCGAGATGTCCAACCTGGGTCCCGAGGAGCGGTCATTCCTGGGTCCCGACTTTGGACAGCCAGTACTTCATCCATGGCCATCGGACCGGACCCCCTCCGCAAGGGAGGGGGGGACAGAGGAGAAAAAGAAAAGAAGCGGCAGATCAACTGGTCTAAAAAGGAGGTCTATTTAAAGGCTAGAGTATACAAATGAGTTTTAAGGTAAGACTTAAATGCTTCTACTGAGGTAGCATCTCGAACTGTTACCGGGAGGGCATTCCAGAGTACTGGAGCCCGAACGGAAAACGCTCTATAGCCCACAGACTTTTTTTGCGCTTTAGGAATCACTAATAAGCCAGAGTCCTTTGAACGCAGATTTCTTGCCGGGACATATGGTACAATACAATCAGCAAGATAGGATGGAGCTAGACCTTGTAGTATTTTATATGTAAGTAGTAAAACCTTAAAGTCACATCTTAAGTGCACAGGAAGCCAGTGCAGGTGAGCCAGTACAGGCGTAATGTGATCAAACTTTCTTGTTCTAGTCAAAAGTCTAGCAGCCGCATTTTGTACCAACTGCAATCGTTTAATGCTAGACATGGGGAGACCCGAAAATAATATGTTACAGTAATCGAGACGAGACGTAACAAACGGATGGATAATGATATCGGCGTCTTTAGAGGACAAAATGGAGCGAATTTTAGCGATATTACGGAGATGAAAGAAGGCCGTTTTAGTAACGCTTTTAATGTGTGACTCAAACGAGAGAGTTGGGTCAAAGATAATACCCAAATTCTTTACCGAGTTGCCTTGTTTAATTGTTTAGTTGTCAAATGTTAAAGTTGTATTATTAAATAGAGGTCGGTGTCTAGCAGGACCGATAATCAGCATTTCCGTTTTTTAGGAATTGAGTTGCAAAAAGTTAGCGGACATCCATTGTTTAATTTCATTAAGACAAGCCTCCAGCTGACTACAATCCGGTGTGTTGGTCAGCTTTAGGGGCATATATATATATATATATATATATATATATATATATAGTTACTATGCATGCAGTCTGCTTTTGGCCTCTGCGGCCAAAAGACCAATGCGGCCCCCTTGTCAAAAAGTTTGGACACCACTGCTATAAGCTAATGCTAGTGAGTAAAACCAGATGTTTTAGTCAGATCTTATTGGGTTCACTGTGACATTTGCTACGCCATCTAATCTAATCTAAAGAAATTTGCTTGCAACTTTAAACAAAACAATTAGCCGAGAGACAGCTTTTATCTCAAAACACACAAAGTTGAGGTACCACTGTATATTTAACTTTTTAGCATATGTACATTGATTGATTGCTGGCTTGTTTGAAAAAGTATCCCTTCATTATTCAGTGTCCACCCTTTGGTGGATATGTAAAAACTACCAGGCTGATTTTAATGGCAGAAGGAAGAAGACTGAACCAGCTCAGACCTTTTGTTTTATCGATTCATTGATTTCTCTTTCAATGAACCTACTAAAACAGAGTTTTCTTGCCTCACAGACCACAAAAAATTAATTAATGAAAATGTAAGGCAGATTTAAATGTGATGATACGCAATGATTGTTGTGCCATCAGGCCTGGCGGAGGTCCAAGCTTGGCGGTTATCTCCACTAGACTACTTTTGATGGCCTGGAATGACCTCTCTTATCTGTTTACCCTGCAGGGGGTGTGTGCCAGTTAGTTTCAAAATGAGTCCCTGGCAATAGACACAATGTAGAGATGTAAAGTAAAACAAAACCTATAAGGAATAACACTTTACAAACAGTCAAGCACTTTTTAAGCACTTTCTGGGCCTCTAGAAAATTGCATTTGTACACAATTATTTATATCATCTCACAAAAGTAAGTGAGCACACCTTTCACATTTCACCAACTATTTGCATCATATTTTAAGTGATAAAGCCACTTTCCCTAGCTGCCTGAGAGGTGCTTCGGAGAAGAACCTAATGACATTTAGGTGCGAACTGATTGCACTCAGGTGTGGCGCATCAGAGACGTACTGTTTTTGGCCACAGTGTAAGTTTGCATTAAAATAATTTATGCTTTGTTTGAGAAGAAATTAAAAAATAGACTTTCGTATCACAAAGGAACTGTGTTTATTATTTTACTTAACGACTTAATGGTCCAAGTTTGTTATCAGAAGAAAAGCCTGCCTAAAGCCGCGAGTGCATTAACTAAAGTGCAGTCTCCACACATTACAGTGGGTGTGGATTAGTTTTTGCCTCATCCCTCATTTTATTCGGTGAGTGAATAATGGCGTTTCCTCGATGTAAACATCTGGTAAGCCCAAAAGAGAAAGCGATGATACTCTATTACCAACCTCACTTTTTAAGTTGCAGTCACATGCAGGATTCTCACAGGAATGAGGCAAAAATGTATTCAGACACACTGTATATTTTGGAATCCATGTTTCCCCTCAATGAACCACAGTTTCTCAGTGACAGCCGCACTCATGCTTGACCGCAGGCAAGACAAAATGATCCTGTAACTGTGCGCATCTGTTTGAGTCATTTTCAGTGGATAATACTGCTGTAAAAGCTGTACATAGACTACTCTAAACTCCTTTGTAGTATTCTCCATTGACAAATAGTAGTAAGATAAATAATTGGTTGCTAAACTGTGAAGGGTGGACTCACTTTAGTGAGATGCTCTACATATTCAAATTGAAAATGTGTACTTTATCACATACTACAATATCATATCATGCTTTGTGAAAAAACACTGTGGTAGGAGATAATGACGGGAGTCTTAAATGTAAACTTTAAAAATGCAAATACTGTGTTTATTTTTCAAGATGAAACTTACCCTGCAGGAGTTTCCTCTTCATCACTACTGATTGGCGGAGGGTGTTCTCTAATGTTAGCACTGCTGCCATCCTCCTGATCCTTCATTATGAGAGAAAAGTGTCCTGTTACTGCTGTTCTTTTAAAACATAAGCACAAACATAAGTGTTTTGACACCAGCTTAATAAGGCAAATCTTAAAGGACGGTAAGAACAAGGCCCCGCCCCTTCACTGCAGTTGATCAGAGTTCAAATAAGTGTCTGGTCAAAGTGAGATTATGATTTATGACTCCTAAAGGTGCCACCCTGAGTGCATATTGTAAAACTAATACAAGGCGAGATAAGTGCTACTTTTTCCACATGAAAATGTCTTTCAATGCACACGGTACAGTCCGTTTTGTATTTATTTTCATTTCCAATGTAAGGTATGGCTCCCACAGGATGCTCACTAACGTGAAGTGTGAATAGCAGAGATGAATTGGACCTTGTAAACCATGGGTGTCAAACTCTGGCCCGCGGGCCAAATTTGGCCCGCTGTGTATTTTCATTTGGCCCTTGAGGCAACATCAAATTAACATTAGAGCTGGGCCGCCGGTATTATACAGCGGCAGTGTCGCTGTAACACCGCATTCACCGCTAATACTCATACTTGCTAAACCCCCCACCCGATTTTCCAAGGAGACTCCCAAAATTCAGTGCCCCTCCCGAAAATCACCACGACGCTACCATTCTCCCAAATTTCTCCCGATTTCCACCTGGACAACAATATTAGGGGCGTGCCTTAAGGGCACTGCCTCAAGTGTCCTCTAAAACAGTGTTCCCCAACCAACGGGCCGTGGCCCGATTGGTACCGGGCCGCAGAAGAATTTTTAATTAATTTTTCTTGAAAAAAAAAAATATATATATATATATTTTTTTATTTGATTAAATCAATATAAAAAACACAATATACACTTACAATTAGTGCACTAACCACAAAAACCTCCCTTTTTCATGACAAAAATGGCCCTTTTTCATGACAAAGAAAAAAAAAAAAGGACACGACCCCTCCACCCCAATTATTAAGCGTTGACCGGTCCGTGAATACAAAAAGGTTGGGGACCACTGCTCTAAAACCTTTCGTCACGTCCGCTTTTCCCACATAAAAACAGCATGCCGGCCTAGTCACATGATATATGTGGCTTTCACACACACACACACGCACACGCACACACACGCACACACACACACACAGACAGACACACACAAGCTAATGCAATGCAAGCTTGGTCAACAGCCCTACAGGTCACACTGAGGGTGGCCGTATAAACAAATATAAGACTGTTACAAATATGCGCCACACTGTGAACCAACACTAAATGAGAATGACAAGCAAATTTCGGGAGAACATTTGCACTGTTACACAATGTAAACACAACAGAACAAATACACAGAACCCCTTGCAGCACTACCTCTTCCTGGACGCTACAATATCCAAATGTATTATTAGCCTGTGGGAAAAGTTTATTTTGATATTTACCTGAAAAGGCTGCAAATAGAAAGGAGGCATCCAATATTTATTTACCGTAAATTTGATTTGATATGCCATTGCTATTTTTAAATTATTAGTATTATTTGAAACTCGATTTTGCATGTCACCATAAGGTTATATAAGTCTCGCTTGTTCAATATTCAATGCAAAACGTGTTTGGGTCCCTATTAAAAGGTTACATTTTTCAACCTTGGCCCGCGGCTTTGTTCAGTTTCACATTTTGGCCCACTCTGTATTTGAGTTTGACACCCCTGTTGTAAACAGTCCACTCTTGAGAGGGTGTGGATGTCCAGATGTTATTGGGATGGAACATTTCATGTGCAATGTGAGAACTTTATCCTGGAAATTGTTATTTTGATCTTAAAAAGGGTCTCCAACTATCCTGCACTAGTCTTTCAGACACTTACCAGCTTGCAGTGTACAACAAGACGGATAATGTGCCTATTTTTTGTCCATAGATTTGGTCGTGATCACGATTATATTCGTATCAGATATCACATTTTTACACTTGAACGATTTAAAAAGGTCTGAAAAGGAGTACAATTTATGTAATTCTACATTGTTCCTATCCTAAAAGTAGTTACTGGTATTATAGAATGGTGATATTTAGACTAAGTAGAGCAAATATTAGAGAATGTGAAACAATAAGATGTTATCTTATACAAATATAATATGAATAAAAAAAAAAGAGAAAAAATATTTAGGGATAATTCGATCAACATTTTCCGCCTCCGATCTGATTTTTTTGTCCTCAGATCTGATTGGATTTTGCGTACCCATGCAATACTTTCACAATAGATTATAGAACTGAAAATGTTATACAGCAGATAACTTAAGTAAACACAATAAAACATGTAAAAAGCTTGTAATTATACATTCGGAATTGACGGTTTAGCTCGGTTGGTAGAGTGGCCGTGCCAGCAACTTGAGGGTTGCAGGTTCGATTCCCGCTTCCGCCATCCTAGTCAATGACGTTGTGTCCTTGGGCAAGACACTTTACCCACCTGCTCCCAGTGTCACCCACACTGGTTTAAATGTAACTTAGATATTGGGTTTCACTATGTAAAGCGCTTTGAGTCACTAGAGAAAAAGCGCTATTCACTTCAATTCACTTCATTAGTATTGTTGTAAATAAGGGGAAGTATTACATTTTTGGTATTGAATGCTTTATACCAGTGGTTCTCAAATGGGGGTACGCGTACCCCTGGGGGTACTTGAAGGTATGCCAAGGGGTATGTGAGACTTTTTACAAATATTCTAAAAATAGCAACAATTCAAAAATCCTTTATAAATATATTTATTGAATAATACTTCTGCAAAATATGAATGTAAGTTCATAAACTGTGAAAGGAAAGGCAATTATGCAATATTCAGTGTTGACAGCTAGATTTTTTTGTGGACATGTTACATAAATATTGATGTTAAAGATGAATCCAGATGGATCTCTATTACAATCCCCAAAGAGGGCACTTTAAGTTGATGATTACTTCTGTGTAGAAATCTTTATTTATAACTGAATCACTTGTTTATTTTTTAAACAAGTCTTTTCCAAATAGTTCAAGAAAGACCACTACAAATGAGAAATATTTTGCACTGTTATACAATGTAATAAATCAGAAACTGATGACATAGTGCTGTATTTTACTTCTTTATCTCTTTTTTCAACCAAAAATGCTTTGCTCTGATTAGGGGGTACTTGAATTAAAAACATTTTAACGGGGGTACATCACTGAAAAAAGGTGGAAAACCACTGCTTTATACAATGTTTTTTTTTTTTTACCAAAATAAAGTGACAAGTGCACAATAACTAAACACAATTATTTTATTATCTAAATCACTCGAGTTTTGCTCTAAAAGCCTTCCTGTAGCCACATACATACTATACTCCCTGACTTTTTATACAATAATAAAAACAAAACAAAAAATAAGAACAAGAAAAAGAAAAATATCGATACTGATACTATATTTGGTATCTATAGTATCGACATCTGAATCGATCACCCCAACTTTACATTGAAGCTTTAGCGGTTAGCTTTTGTGTCATCCTGCTCAGCGTGCGTATGTGTGTGTGTGTAGGGCCGTAACTAGGATCTGACGAATACCGAGGTCACAAATTGGTGGTCCAAGAGGAGCTTTGAAAGGCTGAAATCATGGCTATCCCAGCAACATATAAAAAATATTACCTTGAGCAACATAATGCATTTACAGAATAAGGTTTCATTGAGGTAGAACTATCACGTGTTATATTATCTAACAGTCTTTGTCAATCAGCTTGATTTTCTAAGAGTATTTTTTTTATTAATATGCCCCACTTTAGTGTATTAAACAATTTTAACATCGATAAAACATACATTTAAAAACCTCTACAATTTCAACGGCGACAGGGATTTGAACCTACGTAAAACCTTCTGCTTTGCAAAACAAGTGCTAATGACGTGTGCCTCGGACACACCAGAAGCCTAATGGGGAAATCTGTCATATTCTTATCCGTGACAGAGCACGACGTGCCCACAAATACCTTTGGGGCAATATTTCTTATGCAGCCCCTTTTCATTCAATAATTTACATTTTACTGTGCTTCTTCACGCAAAACAGGCCCACCATACGTGCCTGTTGGTACCTACTAGTTGGGGAGGCCACCAATGTAGTAATGCATTTATTTTTCCTAATATTTTCGGGAGCTACTGGTTGATCCATCTTCAACCTCTGTTGTCACTCACTCTGACTTGCTCTCACATTCTGTAAGTCCACTGTCTATTGGTTGCCCCCTGGTGGCTGGCTGACTGTTGGTTGCTAAAGTATTTGAATTGATATGCAGCACAGTCAATTTATAAAAATGTTAATATCGTCGACGATCACCCTCATTAAATCGTAGCGGACATAATCGTGATCACGGTTAAAGATTTGATTAATTGTGCAACCCTACTCTCTTACATTACCGTGTGTACAGTACAGCCATGTAAGCCAGCAAAAATGACTACTCGGCACCAAAAATGCATTGCAAAATCACCTGCCCTTTAAAGCCATATAGAACTGAAAAGGTTTTATAGAATTAAGCAAGCACAATAAAAAAAAATGCATTGTGCTAAGCCAGGGGTGTCAAAGTCGTTTTAGCTCAGCGGCCGCATGGAGGAAAATCTGTGCACCCACAGGCCGGACTAATAAAATCATGGCATTAAAACAAAAAAATAAAGACAACTTCAGATTGTTTTCTTTGTCTTACTGTGGCCAAAAATGGAACAAACACATTGTGAAAAGATTACAATAAAAAAATAGAAAAAAATACCAGCTGTGGTAAAGTTTAGATCCATGAAGGAAAGAAGAAAGTGAATTAATGTTTATACCTGAATACATTTACATATGCATTAAAATTGGTTTTCTTTTGTATTATTTTCTTTAATGAATTAAGTAACGTTTATGACAACCTTGTCCCAAAATACAATATAGAATAAGAGATATAAAAGGATAATGCATATATTTATAATTTGTTTTCAGAACGGTTACAAAAAAGTGGGACCCCATAAATGTACTGCGGGATCCCAGTTTTATGACTTGATGGGGTCCCTGGAACCCCATTTTGAAAATCCCTAGCGCCAACACTGGTGGAGTATTGTTGCAGACTCATTGGCTTAGTGGTTGAAGTGTCCGCCCTGAAATTGGTAGGTCGTGAGTCATACCAAAGACTATAAAAATGGGACCCATTACCTCCCTGCTTGGCACTCAGCATTAAGGGTTGGAATTGGGGGTTAAATCACCAAAAATGATTCCAGAGCGCGGCACCGCTGCTGCCCACTGCTCCCCACACCTCCCAGGGGGTGATCAAGGTTGATGGGTCAAATGCAGAGAATAATTTCGCCACATCTAGTATGTGTGTGACAATCATTGGTACTTTAACTTTAACTTGACTTTGACACATAGGTGCTAAGACAATCCATAACCTTTAGTTCTCCGGTGATAATATTACTTGGAAGAAACAGTTTATTATTTTTGCCATGGCTTTGAAGATTTGTATCTCAAAAGCGGCTTTGACGGTGGCTAAATAACACCTTTGTTGCAGCTTGCTCTCAAATTTTGAAGAATCATTCACACGAGTGCAGTCTTTAGACATGTAAAAACTGGAACACCACTTCAAAAAAAAAAAAGGCAAATATCGACCATCGATCCGATCCCACGATTGGTACTGTGACGATATGTCACATTCACGTCTGGTTGTGTTTCTTTAGTTTGTGTTTATTTCCTGTCAGCGCTCTTATTTTAGTTCCAATGCCTGCATGTGTCCTTGAGCGTTCGTTTTCCTCACCAGTCCCTGATTGGTAGCCTGGCACACCTGGTTGCAGTTGCCAATCAGGCTACTATTTATGCCTGCCTCACCCTCCGGTCAGGGCTTGATGATTGTTTCCTGTTTTCCCTGCATGTGCACTTACCAGTTGCACTATTTCCTTTTTGACAGTAAAGTCATGTTTTCCTGCGGTACACCTGCCATCTCTGCATCTTGGGGTTCAAGACCACCAGCAGCACCTGACAGGTACATTTCTAGATGGAACTATTACACATGTTTTAAAATTAATACATTTTCATTAAAACTAAACAAATAATAGAACATAGAAACAAGTTAAGATAATTATGTATATAAATGTTCACAGGAATAAAAATAAATCAAAACATAAATGTATAAATGCAGGCTTTTGATTAGGCAATATCTTAAACGATACTCAAGTAACTTCTACTTATGGATATAGTTGGCATACATTCCAACAATCAATTTTATGTTGCCGTATTATTTGTCCGTCTAGTAAAAGCAGTTGTTGCTAAAATAGGAAAATAAATTGTGTTCATGTCTCAGTCATTCCAGTCAAATCCAGTTGTTAATTTGCCAGTGTGGTGAAAAGTTTCCAGATCTTTTCAGGTAAGGCATGAGAAAAACAGGGATATAGGTCACAAAAAAAGGATGGGAGAGTATTACGACAGCCTCTTTGTGAGGCCCAGGTTTTCCAGCAGTTTTTTGTTTTTGTTTTTTTTAACTGCCATCTGGCTTCACTTGGCCAAGCTTGGCACTGGTCCTGGTCTATGAAGGGCAAGCTAGAACAGCTATTTACATCCAAAATCACTTCTGAAACCTCAGCAGCCTGGGAAAGACCTAAATCTCTACTAAAAGTTCAGTTCCACTAAATGCATGCTTTCGGGCTCCAGAGGTTGTTTTTGTCCTCCTCCATGGAAGTGTTGTGTCATAGCTCTACTGTAGCCAAAGTGTGCAACCAGGTGCAGGATAGCTCCGTGCAATATTGCAATTGCATGATTTGTTTTTAGTGGAACCATTTCAGTTTTGCAATGGAAAAGGCTTGCAGGAAATCAGCTTGGAAAGTGACAATAATCAACCTCAAATTGTTGGTAATCATTGGTTGTCTTTGTTCTAGTGTCATGTTTAGAATTGTGAGCGCCCTTGGCGTCCTTCTGTGCTATTAGGCTTTGATGAAAGCAAACTATAAAATTATGTGAGCGCAAGTCTGTGATCTAGAGCGGGAATTGGACTTCACACGATGCTTGTTGAATCAGAATCGGTGCCGATGTTGAAAATGATTTATACTAGGGCCGCTTCATTGCGTTAATTAAAATGATAAATTAATTACAGAAAACTGTATGTGTTACAAAAAAACATTAAAAATCACACATTTAATTGTATTTTTTCCCTATTTCTAATCGCTTTAATTAATTATAATTAACATTAATTATTTAATTCATTACAGACAAATAATGTGTTGCAAAGAAATAACATGTTTAATTACATGTTTCAAGTTATTTCATATTATTTATGATTATAGCATTGTTTTATTTGTTTTTTTTACTACTTCTGCACTACAGGCACATTACACAACACGTTACACAATTACACAACATGAGATACAACACTGATGCACAGGCTGCATTGTGGGACATCACCGCAGCAGTTCAGACCAACAACAAAGGTCATTTGTAAAGAAACTGCCCGATTGAAGCTTGGAGAAAATGCATGCTAATGTGCACTAATGTGCATCCAAACCACAAGTAATGTTAGCAATAATGCCGCGAGCCCACACTCAACTGGCTGGTGGTTCTGACCCAAGATAAGTAAGCCCACCTATCAAAAATGAAACTCCCTGGTTTTAAAAAGCATGGAACATGTTTACAGAGTTTACAAAGAGTTCTTGACAATAGCCAAATTCAATTTGTGGATATTTCAGCTCAAATGCACTGTGAAAAATTGCAATCATCGATTTGTGTGTGAAGCAGCCTGATACATTTTTGACCGAAATTTGCCGTTAAGGCTAATTTTTTTGTCTATTCACTGAACCAGTCCTTGTGATCAATTAGTAACAACACTTTTCAAACCATTAGTTTCAGTTCCACCCCACAATTAAACACACATTTTACAAAAATCAATTCAAAAGTGCACTACCTTTATAAGAGACATCTTGGAAGTGTAAGTCTTTGTGTCTGAAGTCTTCTGGTTAACTGAAAGAGACACAGCAAGAATATTATTTTAAGGCTGTTCTTGAAGTGACAAATCTTCAGGACCATGCATTTGGCATCCGCACATTGTGGGTGGCTTGGGAGATGCACGGGCCAAACATGGTCAACCAAGTGCGGGGGTTTTGTAAATAGGAGGATGCTACTGCCAAAAACAGACTCAATGGTTAATTAATGAGGAAGCTTACAAGGCATTAAAAGGACCTAGGGACAAGAAGATGATGCACGGCAGCTGTGTGGAGACGCTGCAAATTTTCCATCCACTAACATTGCAAGTTTAAGCTCAGCACAATAAGAGGTTTGTTTTCTGCTTTTTTCCCCCACTAAAAGGTGATGTCTCTTCCCGCCAGCCCGCCCGCCCTCGCACTCTACTGTGCCCTCACTCACCGAGACTCTAATCTCAGTGACAACTCGGCGCTGAAATGTCTGCTTCTGCTTCAGTGGAGATGCTGACACCGCTTGTTGTCACAAGTAGGACACATCTTTTTTTGCGTGCACGGGCGGTGACGCAAGACGATGTGTTAAGGCTTTCATCACCCAGGCGGAGTAGCAATGCTTGGTATTTCAAATACCGCAGTAGATGTAAGTATATAGTGGATAATGAAACATCTTTTAGGGCAGACCTATTGAACCGGCAGCTGGCGAGCCAAATCTCGCCTGCATGTTCAGTTCCAAACTGGGGAGCGACACATTTTTGTTTAGTTTTTGCAGCTCATTCGTAAAAACAGCAGAGAACCCTAGTCATTTTGAAAACTGATGTTTTTGTTGCTTTAAAACAACAGAGTGATTGTTTCGTACATATGATCTTTTACTCGTGTTTTTGCCGTAGATTCTTATAAACGGCAGACCTCTTTTTTCATATAAAGCAGTGGTCCCCAACCTTTTTGTATCCGCGGACCGGTCAACGCTTAATAATTAGTACCGCGGCCCGACAGGGGGGGGATCCTTTTTTTTTTTTTTTCCTCTTTGTCATGAAAAAGGGACGTTTTTGTCATGAAAAAGGGAGGTTTTTGTGGTTGGTGCACTAATTGTAAGTGTATACTGTGTTTTTTATGTTGATTTAATAAAAAAAATTAAAAAATAAAAATAGATAAATACATTTTTAAAATAAAAATTAATTTAAAAAAATTTTGTGGCCCGGTACCAATCGAGCCACGGCCCGTTACCGGGAGCGGCCCGGTGGTTGGGGACCACTGATATAAAGGATCTCGTGCAAGCCTATTTATCAGACAGTTAAAAACTTGTCAAGGCAAGTTTGTTTTGCGGAGCAGCAGATTGTTCCTGTCAAGTAGAGCAGTGGTCCCCAACCACCGGGCTGCAGAATAATTTTTTATAAAAAAAAAATATATATATTTATATATATTTTTTTATTTATTTATTTATTAAATCAACATAAAAAACACAATATACACTTACAATTAGTGCACCAACCACAAAAACCTCCCTTTTTCATGACAAAAACGTCCCAAAGAAGAAAAAAAAATTTAAAAATTGAACCAACACAAAATGCCAACAGAAAAGCTCCCGCATAACACATTACAACACAATTTGTGGATATTATACGAACAACCATGCACCATAAAAAATCTGAATTACACCCATTGAAATCCATTACAAAGCATGATGGGAAAATGCAAAACACTATCACCACACATGCATTTATGGCACATTT
The DNA here is from genome assembly GCF_033978795.1 of Nerophis ophidion. Taxonomy (NCBI): domain Eukaryota; kingdom Metazoa; phylum Chordata; class Actinopteri; order Syngnathiformes; family Syngnathidae; genus Nerophis; species Nerophis ophidion. The sequence goes on from NC_084618.1 coordinate 69,566,172, forward strand.
TAGCTGCTTGATATTTCTGATTGACTACAAAACTTTAATGAGGTTGTCATTAATGAAAATTTTGATGATTGTAGACTTGTGTTTTTGCAGTAGATCCTGAAAAACAGCAGACCTCTCCTGTCATGTAAATAGTATTTGAAAAGCTGTTTCCTCTCCTAAAAACAGCAAAAGGATTTTGCTGTAGGTCCTTTAACAAAGCAGGTAAAAACAGAAGAGTGACCTGCTAAATCGTTGAGTGTTTTTGCAGCAGATGCCGAGAAAAAATGCACAACACTTTTCTTTAAATCAGGTCGTCAGTGGTAGAAACAGGACAGGTCTTATTTTTCGTGTGACTTTAGTAATAAAAAAGGACAACAAAAGGAAACCATTAGTGTAGCTCTTACACAAAGCAACACTATTTTATCAAGTCAGCACCCTCAGATGCTGTTCTCTCCCTGTAAATCTGATTTTATTGCCCACCACTTTGACATTTCATTAAAGCCGCTCCTTTCCAAAGAAAACCTCACCATTAAAAGTGAAATAACCAAAAGTGGAATTCCACGTGCTGTTGAGGTCCAATAGTTTTCAATGATGCTTTCAATCTTGTCTTGCTGTCCATAGTTGATTATGATTTAGTGTGGATGACAGCACACAAAGCATTTCAGTGTGGTAATTCCCTTTTTTGTGCCTATGATGTCATCTTAAATCTTTATACACCAGCCAAAAACCATCAATCTACTTACTACTGCTTGACCTAATTCCACGTATGACAATATTGTAGATATGGATTGGAAACTATGATGTTGTAATATACTGTAGGTCTTGTAAAAAAAAGAAAAAAGTCCAGCCCACAGCATGTCATTTAACCCCCCACATTGTGTTGGATTGACATGACATTTCTCACACATGCTCTACACAGTGACTTTAGAATGTTTAGGCCAATCATCGCAAAAATTGGTACGCACCTTTAGGGTGCTGACTAAATGGATGGATGGATGGATGGATGGATGGATGGATGGATGGATGGATAGATAGATAGATAGATAGTACTTTATTGATTCCTTCAGGAGAATTAAAATTCCAGCAGCAGTGTACAGAGTTGAGATCAATTTAAAAAAAAATAAAAACTAAATAATGGGGGTTTAAATGGAAAAAAATTGAGAAATATTACAATAAGAATGAAAAATAAAAAGCAACAATGGGAATAAAATTATAACAGTAAAATAATAACAATTAAATAAGACTAGTCATTGTGTGTAAAATTTGAGCAACATCAATCAAAACGTCTGTGCAACTACGGTATTTTTCGGATTATAAATCGCTCCAGAGTATACGTCGCACCGGTCGAAAATGCATAATAAAGAAGGAAAAACATATATTCGTCGCACTGGAGTATAAGTCGCATTTTTTGGGGAAAAATATTTGATAAAATCGAACACCATAGACATTTCAAAGGCAATTTAAAATAAATAAAGAATAGTGAACAACAGGCTGAATAAATGTACGTTATATGACGCATAAATAACCAACTGAGGAGGTGCCTGGTATGTTAACGTAACATATTATGGTAAGAGTCGTTCAAAAAACTATAACATATAAAACATACTATACGTTTACCAAACAATCTGTCACTTCTAATCGATAAATCCCATGAGATCTTCTTCCTCGATGTCGCATCCAAACAACTCTGCCAACTCCAAAGGTATGCGCCACTTCCTCTTGTCGTTTTCTGCTGCCTCCAGCTTGTAATCTGCAGTACATGATTTCCTTTTCGGTGCCATTTTTGTTCAGCCCTTCTCAGTTTTTATAAGTTACCGCCAACGATGAAATGATCCGTTACAATAGCTATGGCAGTAGCACATAGCATATAGCAGTTAGCATTCCATGACCCACAATGCACTTCTGTCATGACCCTCCCCCGCTGAATTCTTATTGGTTGACGTGTGTGTGACGATTGCTGACATTTTCTTCGTCTCTTCCGCGAATTAGATAAATAATATTATTTGATATTTTACGGTAATGTGTTAATAATTTCACACATAAGTCGCTCCGGAGTATATGTCGCACCCCCGGCCAAACTATGAAAAAAACTGCGACTTAATACATTAATTGGCCTTGGACCATTTGTGTAAAATTCAAACAACTTTGAGGAAATCTGTTTTAAATAAAGATGGAATTCCAAAGCACCACCTACCTACAAATGTCCTTTACCGGTATTTATTGTCATGTGAAAAAAATGATGAGTGTATTTTAACAAAGTTCACACTTTTTTATTTATTTAGTATACTTACACCAGGTGTCTGGTACTTTCTGCAGTTGAGTAAATAAAGTTACAATATATATATTTGTAGACCATGGTTACTGTTTAACCATTTACATTAGTGTGCAAATAAAACACAATATTGCTAAGAATGAAGCCATCCTGCAGTTTAACCTATTATGCTTGTCATTTTGTGGAATTCACTAGTAGACGCATATAAAAAACTTGCTCCAAGCACACATTAGCAAGGGTGCACAAAAAAAAAACATACAATATTACTTAATTCCATTAAACACAGTAGTATGGAAAACTACCAATGAAAAGACTTTGAAATATGATGCAGGTAGATAAACGATGAGATAAAGATGGCATACAAATACAGAAGTGGGCTCAGGTGGTTAACCGTAAATCATCAGCTCATGTGTAAACATTGTTGTTTACAAGCCGCTGACATGCCAAAAAACCTGCGGCGCTCCTATTTTAAATAAAAAAAAACAACTGCTTGAAAGTATAGAGCGCCTTGAACCATGTAACAAGCAAGTAGATCTAGTTCTACAAAAGTCACACTGATGTAAAAATCCAGGTATAGCCTTCGAGATGAACTCTGCATGAGGGATTATATGCTACGATGTGAGTGAAGTGAAAGTAGGCAGTTCTTACCCTTTGACTCGTCTGTGTCATCAGCTGCCAGCCGCCTAGGAGAGAGAGACAGACACACATGAGGTCACGCTTGCACACTAAGGTGATGGCAGATATTGCGCAGCTCATACATGCAAACTGCATACTATAGCGGGGAAAAAAGTGGACAGTCGTACGAAAGGCATTCCCACAAACGGACCTTTGCAACCGGTGTAAGAGTGGAGCAAGCGTTCATCTCTATGTAATGTGCGTTAAATATGGATGGAGACAGCAGCTGCCTGTGGGGTAGCAGCACGGATGTAATAGGAGGAGGGACTGCTTTGATTCAAGAACTGTGGTAGACAGATGGGCGGGGTCGGAGGTTACAGAGAAAGACGAGTCACAGGATTATTAGTGGCTACTTCAAACTCAAAGGTCCCGTTAGGTAGTATATGACACCCATTTTTAAATCAATCTCAACGTTTACACAACATTGCAGGGGGATGCACAACTATGCCCAAAACAATAACCATTAGACCCCGAAAGGGACAAGCGGTAGAAAATGGAGGGATGGATGTGTCAGTATTGAAACCACGGCGATTACGTTAGGTAAATCATAGGGGTTTGCGGGGGTTGGGCTAGGCCTTAGGGGCGTGAACCTGACATCATGTAATTCAATGCTTCTTAATTATTTTCTGTTACACCGCCTTTCTCAGCCACAAATGTAAATAATATAATTTGTCTAGAAAATTGTTCTAAGTACACCTCTGCATAACATCGTATCCTTATAAACATTAAACGGGAACTGCATTTTATTTTTTTTAATTGTACCTATTGTTTACAATCATTATAAGAGACAAGAAAACAAAGTTGTTGTTTTTTTGCAGTTAAACATGTAAAAAACAGCTTGTCCTGGGTGGCTAGCAATGTAGCTAATGGGAGCAATCAATTCTACCTCGAAATCACTTTAAAATGCATCTAAAAACCGCTAACAATACTTAATTTACGTGTATAATAACCAAGCTGGGTGACATTGTTATTGTAAGAGCGAACACGGAGGAACTCTTTTTCTAGCGTACTAACACATTGCAACACATTGCCTTGCGTTGGCATTAGCCGCAAAAGCTAGGTACGGCAAGAGATAAGCTAGCTTCTACGTCAGCACCTGAATCGCGTTTGAGTTTGTAATGCAAAACGCAATGCGATAGGACACCCATCTGTACTGACTGAAAAACATGAACAATCATATTACAGTATCTGTAAAGTATTAGTCCACATTTCATGTTTTGTTTGTACACAGCTAGCTAGAAAGCGTATGCACTGTAGTTGTAATAGCAAGCATGACGTGCTGTGTGTATCATGATCAATATTATTGGGACTCACTCGATGGACAGTTGTCTGTTCGGTCCAGCTGGCAGGGAAAGTTTTTTGGGGGGGAAGCACCCCGGGGCGGTATAGCTCGGTTGGTAGAGTGGCCGTGCCAGCAACTTGAGGGATGCAGGTTCGATTCCCGCTTCCGCCATCCTAGTCACTGCCGTTGTGTCCTTGGGCAAGACACTTTACCCACGTGCTCCCAGTGCCACCCACACTGGTTTAAATGTAACTTAGATATTGGGTTTCACTATGTAAAGCGCTTTGAGTCACTAGAGAAAAGCCCTATATAAATATAATTCACTTCACATTTATGTCAAAGTAGCTTGGCTCCAACATCCACATTTACACCGTCAAAAACACGCCGACTTCACTCTCTCAGCTTCAGTCTGCTTCAACGTTTCAGCCTTCCTTCATGCTAACTTTTAGAACCAGCAATTCATCCTACGTATATCAAGGTTCAAAATGATAAAGTTATGAATTCTCATTTTTTCAAAAATAGTCATCTTCGTTGTTTGCTACCAAGTCTGCCATGGTTAGAAAAAACTCGCTTTCCCGAAGTAGGAACACACATTTGTTGTCGAAAATCTGAAGTGGGTTGCTGTGGAAACGGACATAAATGCATTGAGGAAATCAGTTCCGGTAATGCTTAAACTGACCAAAATAGGGTAATACACTTGCAGTGTGTGTATATAACACGTTTATGAAGGGTTTTGAAGTTGTTTAAGGGGCTTTGAAAACTACTTCGGTGATTCCCATTAGCCACATCTTGCAAGTGATTTTTATCATCTTTAGAATCCTGGGGGGAAAAAAAGACGTGTTCTTGTTAGGGCTACCAATGTTTACGCGTTAACGCATGTGATTAATAAAAAATTATATATTGCATTACCATAAATTAATGATAATTAATCATAATGTTTGTTTTGACCGACTCTGTAAGGCAGTGGTTCTCAACCTTTTTTCAGTGACGTACCCCTGTGAACATTTATTTTTAATTCTAGTACCCCCTAATTAGGGGCAAAGCTTTTTCGGTTGAAAAAAAGAGATAAAGGAGTAAAATACAGCACTATTTCATCAGTTTCTGATTTATTAAATTGTATAAAAGTGCAAAATATTGCTCATTTGTAGTGGTCTTTCTTGAACTATTTGGAAAAAAAGATATAAAAATAACTAAAAACTTGTTGAAAAATAAACAAGCGATTCAATTATAAATAAAGATTTCTACACATAGAAGTAATCATCAACTTAAAGTGCCCTCTTTGGGGATTGTAATAGAGATCCATCTGGATTCATCAACTTAATTCTAAACATTTCTTCATAAAAAAATAAATCTTTAACATCAATATTTACGGAACATGTCCACAAAAAATCTAGCTGTCAACACTGAATATTGCATTGTTGTATATTTTTTCACAGTTTATGAACTTACATTCATATTTTCTTGAAGTATCATTCAATAAATATATTTAGAAAGGATTTTTGAATTGTTGCTATTTTTAGAATATTTAAAAAAAAAAATCTCACGTACCCCTTGGCATACCTTCAAGTACCCCCAGGGGTACGCGTACCCCCATTTGAAAACCACTGCTGTAAGGCAGTGGGCATTATGCACAGGCAGTGATCACACCCCACACCAGTGACAGTCAGAGCTTCAAAACAAACATTGATTACATTTGAGATGAAAGTGATGTAATTAATCAGTATTGCAGCAACAAACTTTCTTATCATCCGCGCAAATCAAGTTTAAAATGGCATCTTAAAGCGAAACATGGATTAGAGGATGGCGCCGCTAGCATGAATGCTACTTAGATAGGGTTGCCAACTGTTCCTTGAAAAACTAAATCATTCTGTATTGGGGCAACACGGTGGAACACAGGGGTTAGTGCATGTGCCTCACAAAACGAAGGTCCTGAGTTCAATCCCGGGCTCAAAGTTTGCATGTTCTCCCCGTGACTGTGTGGGTTCCCTCCGGGTACTCCAGCTTCCTCCCACCTCCAAAGACATGCACCTGGGGATAGGTTGATTAGCAACACTAAATGGTCCCTAGTGTGTGAATGTGAGTGTGAATGTTGTCTGTCTGTGTTGGCCCTTTGAGGAGGTGGCGACTTATCCAGGGTGTACACCGCCTTCCACCCAAATGCACCTGAGATAGGCTCCGGCACCCCCCGCGACACCGGTAGCAAATGGATAGATGGAAGTTGCCAACAGAGCAGATTGTTTTGTTTTCATGTTGGGTGTAAAGGTAAATTGTCACATCACACGGCAGTTTTGACTATGCAGTTTTGCTACATTAGCCAATATGCACCGAGCAAGCATCTTGTCAGTGCAGCAGATAACTAAAGTAAGTGTAAAAAAGTTCAAATACAAGTGTTCTGCTGTCTTTTGTTGCAATAAGCACAATATTTATGCAAGCGCGTTTGTTTTATCACTAAGTGCAGTTGGTCCGAGGTAGAGTACAAGTCATCATTCAATGAGGGTATGACACAGCCAGTCTGCATCCTTCGGTAGGAGGAAAGAGATATGTGTCTTGAAACTAAAGTCATTTATTCCACTTTGATGAGCTATGAGTGTGTGTGTGCGATGCTTTTATTTAATGATAAATCACACAATGTAGCATAAAGACAATAATCACACTGAGAGGAGATCTCCTTCATAAATAAAGCACAATTTAAATGTAGCCAGTCGTATTAGTAAAACAAATATCTCACCTCTTTTTGTCACAACAGTTTTCATAGTGATGAAAGTTGGAGACCTGCTCTATCATAAAGTTGTACACTGAATTTATTCTGTTTTAGTTAAACACTTAATTGTGCACTTAATTCTTACTGTGCTGTCGCTAAGTTTGGAGCAAATCAATGACTTGCAGTTCAGTAAAACATTTAGAAAAGATTCCTGCATGACATTCTCACAATACAAAATTGCATTTTTATCCAAATATTGGGGTATTTTCTGAAGGAAATTTGTGATTAGTCAAGATTAATCACACACCTAGTGTGATTAATCACAAACAAATATTTAATCATTAACATTGTTTTTAGTCGATAACAGAAAATATTTCAATTTAACTGAAATAATAAACAAATCTATTATTTCAATTGTAAACATTTTTGACCGACTTGAACCATTTGACACTTAAAAAATAAAATACAAAAAGAAAATAAAGTCAATAAATGAGGTTGAACAAATTCAAATTGACGAGCAACCTTAACTTAGTGCCACACTATATAAAACATTTTAACAACAAAAATGAATGCAACAATTTGTGCTGGTTTTTGTAAAATTAAAAATGAGAAAGTCAACATTAATGGCTACAATGTTCATGTTTTCTAGGTCACAGCTTTTTAGAATTGGGGTCAGAAGCATGATACTGCATGATACCGATAGAGCACACGAGCCATGGCCCTGACATTGCACCGCTACCTCCATTTGGGCCACGCCCTTTTATTTGAGAGGGCTAGATGTACAAACCCCGTTTCCATATGAGTTGGGAAATTGTGTTAGATGTAAATATAAACGGAATACAACGATTTACAAATCATTTTCAACCCATATTCAGTTGAATATGCTACAAAGACAACATATTTGATGTTCAAACTGATAAACATTTTTTTTTGTTGCAAATAATCATTAACTCTTGAATTTGATGCCAGCAACAGGTGACAAAGAAGTTGGGAAAGGTGGCAATAAATACTGATAAAGTAGAGGAATGCTCATCAAACACTTATTTGGAACATCCCACAGGTGTGCAGGGTAATTGGGAACTGGTGTGTGCCATGATTGGGTATAAAAACAGCTTTCCAAAAAATGCTCAGTCTTTCACAAGAAAGGATGGGGCGAGGTACACCCCTTTGTCCACACCTGCGTGAGCAAATAGTCAAACAGTTTAAGAACAACATTTCTCAAAGTGCAATTGCAAGAAATGTAGGGATTTCAACATCTACGGTCCATAATATCATCAAAAGGTTCCGAGAACCTGGAAAAATCACTCCACGTAAGTGGCATGGCCGGAAACCAACATTGAATGACCGTGACCTTCAATCCTTCAGACGGAACTGTATCAAAAATCGACATCAATCTCTATAGGATATCACCACATGGGCTCAGGAACACTTCAGAAAACCTCTGTCACTAAACACAGTTTGTCCCTACATCTGTACAGTAAGTGCGAGTTAAAGCTCTACTATGCAAAGCGAAAGCCATTTATCAACAACATCCAGAAACGCCGCGGGCTTCTCTGGGCCCGAGATCATCTAAGAAACGTGTTCTGTGGTCTGACGAGTCCACATTTTAAATTGTATTTGGAAATATTCGACATTGTGTCATCCGGACCAAAGGGGAAGCGAACCATCCAGACTCTTATCGATGCAAAGTTCAAAAGCCAGCATCTGTGATGGTATGGGGGTGCATTAGTGCCCAAGGCATGGGTAACTTGCACATCTGTGAAGGCACCAATAATGCTGAAAGGTACATACAGGTTTTGCAACAACATATGCTGCCATCTAAGCGCCGTCTTTTTCATGGACGCCCCTGCTCATTTCAGCAAGACAATGCCAAGCCACATTCAGCACGTGTTACAACAGCTTGGCTTCGTAAAAAAAGAGTGCGGGTATTTTCCTGTCCCGCCTGCAGTCCAGACCGGTCTCCCATCGAAAATGTGTGGCGCATTATGAAGCGTAAAATACGACAGCGGAGACCCTGGACTGTTGAACGACTGAAGCTCTACATAAAACAGGAATGGGAAAGAATTCCACTTACAAAGCTTCAACAATTAATTTCCTCAGTTCACAAACGTTTATTGAGTGTTGTTAAAAGAAAAGGTGATGTAACACAGTGGTGAACATGCCCTTTCCCAACTACTTTGGCACGTGTTGCAGCCATGAAATTCCGAGTCAATTATTACTTGCAAAAAAAAAAAGTTTATGAGTTTGAACATCAAATATCTTGTATTTGTAGTGCGTTAATTGAATATGGGTTGAAAAGGATTTGCAAATCATTGTATTCTGTTTATATTTACATCTAACACAAATTCCCAACTCATATGGAAACGGGGTTTGTAATTTGAAATTAAATAGTCTTAAAAAAGGCTATAGTTATGTTATCTGTATATTTAAAGACAACTATTTGTGTTTTTGTGAAATTGTAGGAATACATTTTCAGGTTTTTCTCATTACATGATTGCTTCAGCTCTATTTATCCATTTTTAATATTTTTTGGGGTGGCACAAAAAAGTTTGCGCATCATCAATTGGAATCATACCTGCGATCATTTGTAGTGTGAAACATGTTTGTTAAATGACAAAATACAAACATATAGATTATCTAGTGTAATAATTTTACTTACATGAAAAAAAATCATTCAATGTGCAATTACATTCCCACAATACCTGTATTTATAATGTGCATTAAATTCATACGGAGAGGACGTCTTACCAGAACACACGCGAAAAATGTTTGGCACTCCATGGAAAAGAGTCACCAGGCTCAACAGCCGTGCAGCCTTTGATGCACTCCATGGAAGTGAAACAAAACAAAAGAGGTCAGAGCTCCAGGTCATGGAGCTCTGTGCCCATACACAGTAGCCTTTGGCGTGGGCGCAGGAGGCTTCACAGGGCTTTAAGATGAGTAGCTGTTGCTTTTTTTTTTTTTTTTTCTCACCTTTGCGGGCTATGAAAGTGCTTGATTTTATATATAGTGTAGCTTGCTTTGAATGTTAAAATTTAAAGCGATTACACTCACGTAATAGTGGCAGCAAAAATTGTTTGTATTCTGTCACGTGACTTCTTCCCGAAAGTGAAAACTGTGGTCGTCAACTAAGCCAGATGGGCTTAGATCTTCCTGCAAATACGAGCAAAAAAATTAAACTAATGGTATCAAGGACTATCCGTTGGTGGAGTTCCCAGACATATCTAAGTATCTTGTGCTCCAGACTTCATTTTCAACGGAAAAACAGATGAAAGCTTGGAAAAGAGACCTACAACTTCTTAATACTGCAAGGACATTGGTAAGGTTGCATTTCATCATTTAACTTTGTGTCTTGATACCTGTGATTGCATATCCATTTAACAAACTAACAATTACTGAGTCATCTTCATATTTGATTTTTGTCCTGTTGTCTCAAGTACTCTTGACACATGTGTACAAAATAAACAAGAGTGGAAAGGTGGAAGTAGCTTTCCGGACAAAACATTATTGACTGTGAATTTCTGATTTCTGTTTGGTAAAAATTCCAAATACAAACATTCTTAAGAAAATTGTTTAATGGGAAATACTAAACAAGTAAAGTATATTACAAATATATCACAAATCTTTAATGAAGTGATCAGTGCAAACTTGTGGGGTTTTTCAAATCTGCTACCTTGGACTGGAGTGCTATGTTCAAGAGCCACTTTTGTTGTCATCATTTCCTAAAATCTTGCACTCTTCCGCTCTTCTTGAATTGCTCTCAAGGAACTCTGAAGAAACTTTTATCCTTTTTGCACTTCGAATGGATTGTACAGCCAAAAACAATGCAAGCAAAGGGCATTTTTCTCTGTGAAAGGCTAAATGGCGCCTAGTACCCATAGAAAACAGAAGTAGCTTGACCACCACGCATATTTTATTGATCCGTACATGACGTCATGTAAACCCAAGCAATTGTAAATATGATTAAAATGTGATTAATTGTGCAGCTCTATAATAGTGTATTAAAAATTAGTTATTTGAAATGTCGCGTTGATATTAGAACTTAGACCACAGGTGTCAAACTCAAGACCCAGAGGCCAGATCTGGCCCGCCACATCAATTTCTGTGGCCCCCGAAACGGTGGAAATAATGTGTTAATAAAGTACCTTATGTTCTTAATAAATGTATTACAAAAATAAATGTACTTTGTGCAATTACATATATTTATACTTTAATCATTCACTAATAATAAAACAAAATATTATCATCATACATCTCAAAACAATGTTTTTGTTTGAATAAAGATAGAACATACTTAAATATCTGCTTGACTTATGATTTTAATCCAACAAATTCTGCATGATAGAAATTTACAGTAACATTTTTTACAGTAAAATCCACTTTTGTACTGTTACTCAGTAATGCACTATAATAACAACAACCGTAGATTTTACAGTATAAAAAACTAGCATGGAAAAATGGTGGTACCGTTTTCCATTCCCTTCAATTTTATTCCATTTATTTATTTTATATGGTGTAAAAAGAACAAAAAACTGCAAATATTATGGTCAAATTGTGGCAACCGAGCGGCCAGTTTTTAACAGTACAATTAAGAGATTTTGTTTTATACGGCGTACATAAAAAAGGACTTAATAATCAAACACATAGACAATTATAACACATTTTATATATACACTTTTGTATCCATACTGTATGTTATTCACTGTTAAAATTGGCATAACTGCGATGTGGCCCTTAATGAAAAAGAGTTTGACACACCTGATTTAGACATTTTAATTGTGCTTTTAGTGAGTGTTTTGTGTGTCTGTAACCTTAAAGCAAACGAACTGTGGTTTAAAAAGATAAAAATAAA
>NC_084618.1:69580432-69605432 GCF_033978795.1 Nerophis ophidion
GGCTAGTAGTTTTGGTAGCAGCTAAACTAGCATGTTGAGATACTGTGCACAGGTGATGACATCTGTGCTGGGCAGGTACACAGAGGGTTGAGGCGACAATTGTCTGGCCGGCTGACAACATTTTTTATTTTGCTAGTTAGTATGGCTGCAACTAATGACTATTTTGATAGCCAACTAGTCATTGACCATCTTAAAGTTTAGTCGACTAATGAGATTATGAAGTGTATATAGTGGTTCCAATTTAGCTATTGGATTTTCAGCTCAAGATCATTTTAGGCATGTACTAATCGTAAAGATGACTACTTCATTCAGAAATATGTCTTGATACTGTAACAGGGCCGATCATTAGGCTGGTACCAAATAATACCTACATTTTTCCCTTATAAGGCAAGGATAGGAAAAGTGCTGATAAAACAAATCTTTTTTTATTGTAAACAAATAATCAAAATATCAGCAATGGCAATAAAACGACACCCAATCCATCCAGGGTCCTGAAAACAAAAATATATTTTGTGATGATGATGACGTGTTTCGAAAGTTGCACACAGGTGGTATATTGACAGCGATTTGTCCCTTAGCGACGTTTCGTTATTGAGTTATTGATCCAACAACTTTGAATGTTCCAATCTGACTAGCACATGTTGAGATGGATTGGCTGAAAAACATGACCGGCATCAAGAAATACGTCTTCGGGACTCGGCAACTTTTTTCTTCATAAGTAATTGACCAATGATTCTAAAACTTTGAGGATATGTGCATAACACATATGCTAGCATAGCATGTCTTCAAAAGCTTTTTTTACCATAACCCACAGGGGTGCCACTATTGTAAATAGCAGTCCTGTGAAAAAATACAAACTCAAATAGAGTTGTTTTTTTTGTTTTAGTTGTGTTGCTGCATAGAGAAAGAGTCCTGTCAGGGTCAGATAAACCTGTTGACTGACAGTCTTAATTATCACTAGGGCAACTGAGCTCTAGCTTCTTTTGTGCTATTCCTGTAGCAGGAAGCCTGCAAACCTCTCACCATAAAAGGTTCAGTAATTAATGTGCACAAACTGGATGTTCGGGTGTTTAACAGCACCGTGGGGAACACCAGTGTGGTTCATTCAATGCTGCAATCTCAATTTTCTGTCGTTTGTAAAAATATTTGAGATTTTACATGTGTACAACAGTTTCTTTTAATTGCCCTTTGTCCAACTAATGTCATCGTAATGAACACACCAGTTACTTGTAGTGTACTGTTGCAACAGAGTTTAACAAACATGTCTTTAGAGTAGTTCAATGAAGTAACTAGAAACAATTAGGATTATTTAAACAATGTATTTTGTATCCTGTTTGCAACATGCTCTGTTCTGACATTTAGCAGACATAACACAACCAGAAAGATTAGTAGCTAAATTGACAGGCATGGGAGACAAACAGCCTGCTCTTGGTGGAAAACATGTGTGCAATATTGTTGTCTACTAACGACCTAGACATATCAATAACAATAAATTAAGAAACAATACCACCATTGAGACCACTTCATGACTAACATTTTCTGTATTTTCTGAGTACATTTGTGTTTGAACGCTCCTTTCCCAATTTATAAAAAACAAAAAAAAAAGTGTTCCACGCCACATCAGACACGCTTAGGCTAATATCTTGCATGATTAAGCACGAGGCACGAACACTTGGCACAACAAAGTAGCACTTCTCACTTCTTCCCTTCAGGCTGTTTGTGGAGTACAGACTAGTCAGGGTATGTGCGCATTGCAGAATCCTCAGCTAGACTGCAGCTACAGAGCCATGACTGGACACGTTTCTCTACATCTTGACACCACACAAGGAACATTTCTGTGTAAACACTTAGGGCCTGATCTACTTAAGGTTTGCTTCTATTAAAACATGTGCAAACATGATTGCACATGCAAAGCTGATCTACTTAACCTTCGCGCAAAGGATAAACGTCACTTAAACAAAATAAGGAGTGCAATCCATTTAGCGTGTATGTCTTCATGAATGTGCAGAACATATGCTGATCATACAAAATGTCCACAATATGGCGAAGAAAAAATGCAAATACAATAAATTAGCACACGCTGTGTGATTTATCAAAACTAAGGTGCCTTCTACACTAAAGTTATCCAGGGTAAATCCCGCCTAACCTTATCCTTGTCCACACACACACAATGGTCGTTTAAGACCCCCTCCCCTGCCTCCGTCCGCCGGCGAAGTCCGATCTAGTACGCATGCGCGGAAAATGTGCACGTCATAGTCACCTCCAGTGTTGCTTTGTGTGCAAGTTCTTAAACTCCATTTAACTTATATTAACTATATCCAGTGTTGTGGTATTTCAAATAACTGGAATCCAGTGCGGCAGAACAGGGGTTAGTGCATGTGCCTCACAATACCAAGGTCCTGAGTAGTCAGTAATCCTGGGCTTGGGATCTTTCTGTGTGGAGTTTGAATGTTCTCCCCGTGAATGCATGGGTTCCCTCCGGGTCCTCCGGCTTCCTCCCACTTCCAAAGACATGCACCTGGGGATAGGTTGATTGGCAACACTAAATTGGCCACAGTGTGTGAATGTGAGTGTGAATGTTGTCTGTCTATCTGTGTTGGCCCTATGTACCCCGCCTTCCGCCCGACTGCAGCTGAGATAGGCTTCAGCACCACCCGTCACCCCAAAAGGGACAAGCGATAGAAAATGGATGGGCTGGATGGATGGAATTCAGTGCGGTGTAGGGCCCTATTGTGGTGAATCACACCTGAGCCATCATAAATTATTCAAATGTTTAATAAACACGTTTTACAACAATCAATCTAGGGATTTAGATATCTGGTCAGGACACTCCTCACTCTTTTGCCATTCACCTTCATTGTCCATTCGCTTTTTAAGACTTTATATACTCTGGACCTAGACGTGGAGTTCGCGACATACATGGCGCACAATAACTGATTTCAGTCTGCTTTGCCAGTTCAAAAGCATTCGCCATTTTCTGTAGTCTTCCCTCGACGGCCAGGTAATACAAAGCACACCCTACCTTATTTATCACATTCACGGGAGCCCACATTTTCGTTGTCTCTCCTTCGAAAAATGGACAAAGTTTTTCGGTAACCAGAACATTCGAAAGTTCTCTTGGCGACTGAGAAGTGTTGTATCCAAAAAAACTGCAATCGCTTTCTAGTGTTTACCCCCGAGTGGAAACAGATTGCTATGAAGCTGGCTGTGCTGCATTTTTTCCGACGTCACTTCCTGTGTATGGCGTGGTCTTTCTGGCATCACTTCCTCTCCGAACTCAGTTTATAAACAATCGATGAGTCCATAAAAAGCTAAGAATCGGAGATTCAAGAAATACACGGCGCATTTACCCGAGTAAAAAAATGATCCAAGGAGAGTTACCTTAAACGATGGTTTAGTGTGGCTGACACGATGCTTAGGCTAAATAATTATTCGTTTAAGGGGGTTATCCGGCTTAGTGTAAAATAAAACTCAACTGCAAGAGCTCTTTTCAGTCTATATTTAGTATGTCTAGAAAGAACATGCAAACTGGCGACTGAGGAGAAAGAGCTGTGAGAAATTAAGTGATCACGTTGCAGCGCCGCCCTACATGTTTGTCAACATACATGGACTGTCAAAAATAAAAATATTAAAACATATTGTCTATTAAACAACAATTTTGTAATTGTATAGCTGTTTGATTACCTAAGATGCTGCTTAAAACAAATTCAATTGATGAGTTTTGGTAATTTTTTTTTAATGGTGTTTGTTTTTTCATATACACAGTATATGAAAAAAGCGTCTTGCAAAATGTATTTTCTTTTGTCTGGAGATCGTGCTTGCAGTTAATACCAGCCTCTCTCATGAGCTTTAACACGCTAAAAAATGTGTTCCATTGTAAATGCACTGCAGGCCTGTTTCTAAAATGCCCATAACAAGTGGTATGTATGTCTGCATGTTTTAAAACAACACAATGACACAGGTGGGAGCACAATAACATGAATGTGCCGTAAATGAGTATCTCCATGGCCAAAGTCATGTAGTACATGCAAAACCTCATTTAAATAGGCCTGCACCAGTTATCAATTGTACATGCAGTCTTGGAATATGGCCACTAACAGTACAAAAAATTTTATAGTTTGCACGTGCCCGTGTTATTTGGATCGAAGAAAAGTCGGGCCCCTAGTCTCTTACGTTGTTTGCTGTATCAAAGTGTCTCCTAATAAAACATTTCAATTACTCAACATAAAAACAAATGTAGCACCTTTCTTATTTTTAGCCCACTTTAGGAAGTGTTAGCATATGTGTTTACTGTAAGGCTCTTCATTTAGTTCTGGTTATGCACATTTTGTTGGAAGCAAAGTAGAAGTTCCCACTTGATTTGAAGGCAGCTCTGCACACTAACCATTGAGCAATCACTTTTAATAACCATCTACATTTGGCAGTGAGTTGTGCTTGAAACACGTTTATTGCTATTAAGAGGCCCAATTAACTTTGGTCAAACCACATTTTTTGGCCCTTTTTTCCCCAGTTGTACTTTACACTCATTGCAAATGACTGAAAAATACTCATTACCAAGATTATTAGGAATGTTTGGTTTCTGTTACGCTTGGGTGGCATGGTAATGCGCTGATTGTTTCCCCAAGATGCAGACGGAACTCCAGAGGCAGCGTGCAGGTGGGAGGATGATTTATTTTCCATAAATCTGTCAAGAATACAAGAATAAACAGAAAAGCGTGCTGATAGCATGGGTAGGTATGGCTAAGCTTAGCACAGGAACAAGAGTCAAAAAGGTATTCAAATGTAACTTGTTGCATGGAGTAAACAAAACAGCCAGACCAATTGTGGCGAGAGGCAGCAATAAACGGTAAATGTGTTATACTTGTATAGTGCTTTTTCTACCTTCAAGGTACGATTTCCACATTCACCCATTCACACACTGATGGCGAAAGCTGCCATGCAAGGCCCTAGCCACGACCCATCAGGAGCAAGGGTGAAGTGTCTTAAATGATAAATAAATGGGTTGTACTTGTATAGCGCTTTTCTACCTTCAAGGTACTCAAAGCGCTTTGACATTACTTCCACATTTACCCATTCACACACACATTCACACACTGATGGAGGGAGCTGCCATGCAAGGCGCCAACCAGCACCCATCAGGAGCAAGGGTGAAGTGTCTTGCTCAGGACACAACGGACGTGACGAGGTTGGTACTAGGTGGGAATTGAACCAGGGACGCTCGGGTTGCGCACGGCCACTCTTCCACTGCGCCACGCCGTCCCGTCTTGCTCAAGAACACAAAAAAAACGTGACGAGGATGGCAGAAGGTGGGGATTAAACCAGGAACCCACAGGTTGCTGGCACAGCCACTCTCCCAACTCCACCACGCCCGTCCCGTAGTTAGAACTTGTCGTTACTTTATATTAGAAATGGCAACAGTGGAGGATGAATGCCCCATAACAATAATATAGAGAAAAAGAAGAAGCTTATCGACTACGGCGTTGGCACGGACTCACGTAGAT
Source organism: Nerophis ophidion (assembly GCF_033978795.1). Classification (NCBI taxonomy): domain Eukaryota; kingdom Metazoa; phylum Chordata; class Actinopteri; order Syngnathiformes; family Syngnathidae; genus Nerophis; species Nerophis ophidion. Next base: position 69,585,934 of record NC_084618.1, read on the forward strand.
CCCAAATACAGATCAGCAGGTACCAGCAAGTAAATCAAGTTGGTTTTGCATGATATTCATGCAAAACAAAACACCAGATAATATGTCAGCTAATGGGTGTAATTTTGCAGTCCTTATACACACACCATAATAATACTTGTGTGTGTTCACTTCGGTAGCCGTAATGCGCCGACAATCCTTCATACCTTACCAAAGTCATACTTAAACATTTTGACAGATTTTTGAGGCCGTGTGCAATGTTTTATACTGTATTCTCAATGGAACATGTAAAGTTTTGGTGTTATTTACTGGTGTCTTATTGCAGTCTACATGTATCTCTTATGTGTGACTACTTGGGCTGCGAATCTTTGGGTGTCCCACGATTCGATTCAATATCTATTCTTGGGGTCACGATTCGATAATATATCGATTTTTTCGATTCGATTCTCGATTCCAAAAAAGCTTTAATAATTGTAAAGGACAATGTTTTATCAACTGATTGCAATAATGTAAATTTGTTGTAACTATGAAACAAACCAAAAAATATGACTTATTTTATCTTTGTGAAAATATTGAACACAGCGTGTTGTCAAGCTTATGAGATGCGATGCAAGTGTAAGCCACTGTGACACTATTGAATTTTAATTTTTTTTTTATAAATGTCTAATGATAAAGTCAATGAGGGATTTTTAATCACTGCTATGCTGAAATTATAACTAATATTGATACTGTTGTTGATAATATTCATTTGTGTTTCACTACTTTTGGTTTGTTCTGTCGTGTTTGTGTCTCCTCTCAATTGCTCTGTTTATTGCAGTGTTGTTGGGTCAGGTTTGGTTTTGGAATTGGATTGCATTGTTATGGTATTGCTGTGGATTGATAAAGAAAAAAAAAATAGATTTTTTAAAAATGAGAATAGATTCTTAATCGCACAACGTATTTGAATCGATTTTTTCCCACACCCCTAGTGACTACCATGTACTGGTCAGACTTATTATTACACTATGTACCAAATAAAATTGTTTCAAGGTCAACCAGAATTATTCCGTACATTAGGCACAAGGGGTTATAAGGCGCAATGTCAATTTTTGGAGAAAATGAAAAGATTTTAAGTGTTCTTTATAGTCCAAAAAATATGGTAATCAAGTAAGTCAGATAAAACCGTCAAAAAGGAAACTGTACTTTTTTAGAATTTTGTTCACAATCCTAATGAGAGACACAAAGACAAAAGGTTTTGGGTTTTCTTTGCATTCTAATTTGTAAAAAAATGGGTCGTTCTAGGTAGCTGGCAATGCAGCTAATTGGAGCAATCCATTATTTCTCTAAATCCTTTTAAAAATGTACCCATAAACCACCAACAATAATTAATTTGCTGTAACCGAGCTGTAACGACATTCTTATTGTAAGAGCAAATACTAAAGAACTGTTTACTTGGCGTAGTAACACATCACCTTTGCGACAGCATTAACCATAAACTAGCTATGCTTTTAATTTTTTAATACACAACACGATGCAATAGGACACAAATCTGTACTGATTGAAAAACATGAACATCATATTTCAGTGTCTGTAAAGTATTAGCCCACATTTCATATTTTGTTTGTACACAGCTGGCTCGACAGTGTATGTTGTAATAACAAGCAAGAAGTTCTGCATATATCATGATCAATATTATAGTGACGCACTTGATGGACCGTTGTCTGTTTGGCTCAGCTGGCCAAGGACATTTATTTGTGGTTTAGTTTGGCAAAGCACTCCATTTATGTAGGCATAGCTCGGTTTCAAGTTTTACACTTCCGAGTCAAATCACGGTGACCTCACTCTTTCGGCTTCCATCTGCTGCAACGTTTTACCCTCTGTCTGTACTTGCTTCTATAACCAGTAGTTGATCCTCCGTATATTTAGGTTTAAAAATATTAGGCTGTGAATCCTCATTTGTCCTAATATAATCATATTCGTTGTCTGTTACCAAGTCTGCCATAACTAGTACACACTCACGTTTATTTCTGGAAGTAAGAACACACTGTTGCCGGAAGTCGGAAGTATGTTGTTATGGAGACAGTCCCATTAATGCATAAAATGACCAAAACACGGTCAAAATTGAACATATTACTTATTATTATGAACATGTCTGTTAGGACAAGATATATATATATATATATATATATATATACTTGCAGTGTATTTGCAGTATAAACGTTGATGGAGGGTTTTGGAGTTTTTTTAGAGTGCTTTAAAGGTTACAACGGTTACTACTATTATCCGCATTTTGCAAGCATTTTTTAAAATCATTTTTAGAATCCTAAAAAAAAAAGACATGTAAGTAAAGACTCAATGCATATATTAGCAAAAATAGTTGAAATAATCAACATATTTTCTGCCTACCATAACCTCACCTCTTTTTTTTCTCAATCATCCATCCATCCATCCATTTTCTACCGCCTATTCCCTTTCGGGGTCGCGGGGGGCGCTGGCGCCTATCTCAGCTACAATCGGGCGGAAGGCAGGGTACACCCTGGACAAGTCGCCACCTCATCGCAGGGCCAACACAGATAGACAACATTCACACTCACATTCACACACTAGGGCCAATTTAGTGTTGCCAATCAACCTATCCCCAGGTGCATGTCTTTGGAAGTGGGAGGAAGCCGGAGTACCCGGAGGGAACCCACGCATTCACGGGGAGAACATGCAAACTCCACACAGAAAGATCCCGAGCCTGGATTTGAACCCAGGACTGCAGGAACTTCGTATTGTGAGGCAGACGCACTAACCCCTCTGCCACCGTGAAGCCCACTGCTGATTTTCTCAATCAATCAATGTTTATTTATATAGCCCTAAATCACAAGTGTCTCAAAGGGCTGCACAAGCCAAAACGACATCCGCGGTACAGAGCCCACATACGGGCAAGGAAACACTCACCCCAGTGGGACGTCGGTTCCAGTGACTGAGAAACATTGGAGAGGACCGCAAATGTGTGCAACCCCCCCAGGGGAGACCAAAAGCAATGGATGTTGAGCAGTTTTTCTAATAAATGCTTAACCTTTTACATCAATTGTACTTTTAATAGGTCGTCAAACGCTAAAGGATTTAAGAAAAAAAACTTCTCTTCAGCAATTCTGCAGAAACTATGTTTGCACATTTAAAGTTCCGGGTAAACCATGTGACCCGGATTTGACCAATTTTTATTATTTAACCTCATTAAATGATTAATGTCATTATCAGCCGTTGCCAGTCCACTGCTGGACGAAAGCCTCAGCATGTTTCTGCCATTTGGCGTACTTTTCATGCTGGTTATTAGCCTACACCTTCCACGCTGGCTTGGTGCGGGCTGGAAGGGGTATTTTATATTAGAGATCCTTCTCCTAGACTAATTGCCTTACTGGGCTGTTGAACTTAGTCGGTCCTGTTGGTTGTCCGCGCCCCATTTACCCAGGGACCCGCTCAGCTTTATGGCGCTGACCGCCCGCCAGGCACAAGAGAAGGTGCAAACGGTTCTTTGTGTGCATTTTATAGACGTTAGTTGGGACTCACTAACCCCACACACAACCTTCCATCTTATGCCTTGATGTAGTTTAGCGTCATACCCAGGACAAATGATTAATCTAGGCAACAATAAAAGAAATATTTTTTCCAAATCAAGTTAATCAAATATTTGTTGCAGTCCTAAAGTCAATGTTGTCCTTAATTATTGATCAGGTCGAGGTTGTAATAACTAAATAATACTCCACTTTACACCTCATTTTTGGAAAATGCTGCATATTATGCTTGGATCCAAAAACACATAAAAACAACAACAAGAGAAGATAAAACGTACCTAGTAATGGTCTTGATGAAAGGCTGAACTTCTGTTTCCGATGTTAAAACAGTCTTGTGTTTCAGTTTCTCAATATCAGTGTCAATATCGACTTTACTCTTGAGGCCTTTCCTGGTGTACCTTTCCTCTGACCCGTTATCCTCAAATTTCTCCTTTGTCTTTGTTTCGGATGACTCTGCAATTTTCCTGTCCTTACTGCGGACATATTTGGAGGTGAATTCTTCAGTGGTGCCATAGCGCTCCGCCAGCTCCCTCCTCCTTTCGGCTTTGTAGCGAGCGATCCGCTCGGCTTTGGTCTCTGGGGCTGAACTCTGTAAGGTGTCCATTGCATCCATCGACGATGATGATTATGATCAGCGAGCGGCGGCAAAGGAGATGATTGCTTTTTGTCTGCAAAAAACACAAGAAGACACCATTAGAGTAACGTCATTATACGCTTTTCTACATATGTCGTTCAAGGACTGCAGTCAAACTGGATTCAGTGTGTGTCGCCAGTTATCAGAGGGAACTGGCCACAATTTACTCAGCTGTGGTGCTCCAGGCCCAACCCTTTTAGGCAACTAACAGCCCCTTGTGAGAATGATGTCAGCTTGCTCTCTTCAGAGAAATCTCACATCGATTCCATCAACTGTTGCAGCCAGTTGGAAAAGGACATTATTAAAAGCCTTTACTCCCCATTGACTTTCCCACCTAATTGGTGTCTCTAATGGCTGCTAGAAAAAGATCCAAACCCCGTGATAACTCTGTATTTACTACAAACACACATGCAGTCAAACTCCAAACAGTGGAAATGAGTGTGGATGGAGTTTGTGTGTCTGCATATCTTATACTACTGGCTAACTAGTCAAAGGGTGTCCACGGCCACGTCAAATCAGGTAATGTGTCGCTGGGAAAACAATCATGTTATTTAGGACATTATGTGGAAAATTCAAACACGTTTTTGACGAGTTTAAAAACATCGCGGTTAGATGAATTAGACAGGCTGAGATGAGCTCATTTTTGTTCCGCTGAATATTCAAAGAGCCAAAAACCGCACGTCTTGCCCTGACTTAACTCTCACCGCACCATGTTTGACTTGATTATTTTGATTCTCAATACATCATATAAAACCATATTTTTTTTTATCTATTACTTTTTATTTCATGATACCTCTTCTGTTGCAACGTGTATAGTATAGGGGATGTTCAAATATATGCGATTGGGACCCAATTGGTTCCATTGACTGCCATTATAGCCACATTTGGTTGACAAAATAGTTTGTAGTTGCAGTTTACATTAAAAAAACAGTAGTTAAGTCTGACAAAGTTGATGCAGTGAAAAGCAAAAAAAAACCATTTTCAATTATGCTGTATCAACAAAAATCCACACAAATAATCCACTTTGTATTTCAATTTTGGAAAATACAGCATTATATACTGTAGGGCTGCAACGATTCATCAATTAAAATAATCAATTTGATTAGAAAACTGCTTCGATTGTTATTATGTTGTCTTAGATTAATGAGAGTAACTGATAAAAAATATATATATCTTATTCGGACTGCATAGTGTACCCAGAACTTTAAATGCACACATGTTAAAATTTCAATTACAATGTTGTTGTTTACTGCTATGAGGTGGCGACTTGTCCAGGGTGTACCCCGCCTAATGCCCAATTGCAGCTGAAATAGGCTCCAGCACCCCCCGTGACTCCGAAGGGAATAAACGGTAGGAAATGGATGGATGGATGGATGGATGTTGTTTATTAGAAATAAAAATGAAGGTTATGGTAAGCAAAAAAATAATTCTGATTACTCGATTAATCAAACAAACTAATCAATAGGATTACTAAAATTGATAGCTGCAGCCCTAATTTACTTGGTTGAATTATTATTTTTGGAGCAAATTCATTTACAAAAAAAAAATGTGCACGTTTTACCCTTAAGTCCCAAAACCGGTCTATCTCATATGTTTTATCATTGCAGTTTGTATTTTACGATTGAAAAAATCTAGGGTTCTTATAAGAGAAAAGAGTGGATCTTGAGATTGACAGGCGGATCGGTGCGGCGTCTGCAGTCATGCGGACCCTGCATCGAGCAGTCGTGGTGGAGCAGGAGCTGAGCCCGAAGGCAAAGCTCTCAATTTATGGTTATGTACGTTCCTATGCTCACCTACGATCAAGAGCTTTGGGTTATGACCGAAAGGACAAAATCACGGGCACAAGCGCAAAGGGTGAGAAGCCCTGTCATTCGGGAAAAGCTCAGGGTGAAGCCACTGCTCCTTCACATCGAGAGGAGTCCGCTGAAGTGGTTCAGGCATCTGGTCATGAAGCCCCCTGAACACGTCCCTTGGGAGGTGTTTAGGGCACGTCTGACCGGTAAGAGGCCACAGGGAAGACCCAGGACATGTTGGGGGAACTATGTCTCCTCGCTGGGCTAGGGATGTCTTGGGATCCCCAGGGATGAGCTGTACAAAGTGGCTGGGGCTTGGGCTGCTGCCCCCACGACCCGACCTCAGATAAGCAGAACAAAATGGATAGATGGATATTGAGGCCCAAATATATGATGTAAAAAAGTAAAAAAAAATCTGACTTTAAAGGGAGGGAGTGTTTTATAAACTAAGGGTAAAAGTGTAACTTTTAAGGGCCCTCAAGGGTTGCATTCATATTGCTACAAGAATGTGTTTTTGTTCCACATTAAGCGAATGGTAGGTTTTACGCTCAAGCTGCTTTGGGGCATCATGAGGTAAGAAGCTGCAGTTGAGTGCTCGAAGGTATGTTTAGGTGCAGGGGGTGCATCAGGATTAATGTAACCCTGTGGTATCCCTCCAATTATAGGGCATGCGCTGATTTAGCACATGAGCTCATGTTCATGACAAGGTGCGCAACTTTGAGGGAAAACATATCAGCGGGGGGTACTGCGCCTGGAGAATGTCAGTAATGAGAATGGAAAAGAAGAAGAAATGGACCAAGTGTATGAGGGGGTCATTGCTTGGGGGTAAGGGGAGGTGAGTCTGCACATGAAGTGGAATCAATTAGCTTACTCTAAGAACATTTTCTATTATGATGCAAGTCAAGCTTGAAGGAAATCTCAAGAGGGCCCACTGGCTCTGACTCATGACCACCTGTTGGCTAGTAAAAACAAGCCAGAATTGTATTTCTTGCTGGCTTAAATACTAGGACCTTGGAATATAGCAGTATCCACTCTGACCTCTATGTAATCATTCTCCACTTGATAAAACAAGGACAACCAATGAGGGTGAGGTTATTGTACGCAGCCCATGTTGACATGTAACTGTTTGATGATGAAATATATGCTCTACAACAAAGTTTCCTCTAACTTTATCAACTGTGTGACCTAAACATATAAAGATCATGTATAGCCATTACATCGAATTCACTGTACATGAACTAATGATAAAAGCACAGAAGATATTATTTTATTACTACTACTACTAGTACTGTTTCATTATACTGAAATATATGTGGGGAAAAAACTGCAATACAGATAACCTTGAAGATTTGTAATCATTAGACAAATGCTCAATAAGAATTACCGTATTTTTCTGAGTATAAGTCCCGCCGGAGTATAAGTCGCACATGCCGAAAATGCATAATAAAGAAGGAAAAAAATATATAAGTCGCACTGGCGTATAAGTCGCATTTTTGGGGGAAATGTATTTAATAAAACCCAACACCAAGAACAGACATTTGAAAGGCAATTTAAAATAAATAAAGAATAGTGAACAACAGGCTGAATAAGTGTACGTTATAAGACGCATAAATAACCAACTGAGAAGGTGCCTGGTATCTTAACGTAACTTATTATGGTAAGAGTCATTCAAAGAACTATAACATATAAAATATGCTATGCGTTTACCAAACAATCTGTCACTCCATCCATCCATCCATTTTCTACCGCTTATTCCCTTTTGGGGTCGCTGGCGCCTATCTCAGCTACAATCGGGCGGAACCTAATCGCTAAATCCCATGCAATCTTACACATCTGTTCTCTTATGTGAATGAGCGAAATAATATTATTTGATATTTTACGGTACTTTGTTAATAATTTCACACATAAGTCGCTCCTGAGCATAAGTTACACCCCTGGCCAAACTATGAAAAAAACTGCGACTTATAGTCCGAAAAATACGGTAGTTGCTATGCTTTTGCAATCTGACGGCCAGATTTCTTTTAACTAATCTTGCTCAAATTTGCAAAGGTGTACATTAGGTTTTGTGCTGATTTGGCTAAACACCCTCAAGTGACATTGTGGAGCAGGGGGCCCGCAAAAACAGGTTTTTATATGGCCCGCGAGATGTGTAGAAAAATGAGCTGAAACTGAGAAAGAAAGAAACTGCTGCTCCAAATGTTTCCACTGTATGTCACAATAGCAATTATTTTAGGCAAGCAAACGGTTTATACCGGGGTCAAGCTAGAGGTACACAGTAAAGCGTGGCGCCGGCTCCTAAACCCCTGACCCAAATGAAACGTAAAACCTGCCGTATTACTTCTGCTTCAAACACATTGTTTTTATGGCACCATCATTGCTCTTAAATGCCATCCATCCATCCATCATCTTCCGCTTATCCGAGGTCGGGTCGCAGGGGCAGCAGCCTAAGCAGGGAAGCCCAGACTTCCCTATCTCCAGCCACTTCGTCTAGCTCTTCCCGGGGGATCCCGAGGCGTTCCCAGGCCAGCCGGGAGACATAGTCTTCCCAACGTGTCCTGGGTCTTCCCCGTGGCCTCCTACCAGCTGGACGTGCCCTAAACACATCCCTAGGGAGGTGTTCGGGTGGCATCCTGACCAGATGCCCGAACCACCTCATCTGGCTCCTCTCGATGTGGAGGAGCAGTGGCTTTACGTTGAGCTCCTCCCGGATGGCAAAGCTTCTCACCCTATCTCTAAGGGAGAGCCCCGCCATCCGGCGGAGGAAACCCATTTCGGCCGCTTGTACCCGTGATCTTATCCTTTCGGTCATGACCCAAAGCTCATGACCATAGGTGAGGATGGGAACGTGGATCGACCGGTAAATTGAGAGCTTTGCCTTCCGGCTCAGCTCCTTCTTCACCACAACAGATCGATACAACGTCCGCATTACTGAAGACGCCGCACCGATCCACCTGTCGATCTCACGATCCACTCTTCCCCCACTCGTGAACAAGACTCCTAGGTACTTGAACTCCTCCACTTGGAGCAGGGTCTCCTCCCCAACCCGGAGATGGCACTCCACCCTTTTCCGGGCGAGAACCATGGACTCGGACTTGGAGGTGCTGATTCTCATTCCGGTTGCTTCACACTCGGCTGCGAACCGATCCAGTGAAAGCTGAAGATCCCGGCCAGATGAAGCCATCAGGACCACATCATCTGCAAAAAGCAGAGACCTAATCCCGTGGCCACCAAACCGGATCCCCTCAACGCCTTGGCTGCGCCTAGAAATTCTGTCCATAAAAGTTATGAACAGAATCGGTGACAAAGGACAGCCTTGGCGGAGTCCAACCCTCACTGGAAACGTGTCCGACTTACTGCCAGCAATGCAGACCAAGCTCTGGCACTGACCATACAGGGAGCGGACTGCCACAATAAGACAGTCCGGTACCCCATACTCTCTGAGCACTCCCCACAGGACTTCCCGAGGGACACGGTCGAATGCCTTCTCCAAGTCCACAAAGCACATGTAGACTGGTTGGGCAAACTCCCATGCACCCTCAAAAACCCTGCCGAGAGTATAGAGCTGGTCCACAGTTCCACGACCGGGACGAAAACCACACTGTTCCTCCTGAATCCGAGGTTCGACTATCCGGCGAAGCCTCCTCTCCAGTACACCTGAATAAACCTTACCGGGAAGGCTGAGGCAGGGCACTTGGCTCTTAAATGTCTCTGTCAAAAATTAGAAAGTGAACACAGAGTGTAACTCAACCCTCTAAAATAGTTTATATGGTTTGTAGAGTTAGCACAACATCAATACATGTACATGACAAATTAGGTGTTATATATATATATATTTACACTTAAAGTTCGATGACTTTGTAAATACACTGAAACAAAGTCTTAGTTTATTGCGTTCTTCATTGTGTTTTTAAAACTGCACAAATTTTTTCCTCAAAATTTATAACTAACTTGAAGTGTTTTGTCAAGAGGATTATTTGTGATTCTTACATTTTCAGGATGTGCTTGTTCTATCTTTGGCCCAAAAAAAAAAAAAAAGAAAACAATCTGAAGCTGTCATTATTTTTAAGTTATCATGCCATGATCTTACCATTGCGGTCCAGTTTGGAATAGGTTTCCTCTTATTTGGCCCTTGAGCTAAAATGAGTTTGACACCCCAACTGTGTGAGAAAATTCAAGTCAATCCCACTAATGGGGTTACTTATTAGCCACTGTGTGGTGTATTCATCGAAAAATAATAATACAATGGGTGTAGTTGGGGTGTATGTTTAGAGAAAAATTCTCACCATTTTGCGATTAAGCAGTAGAATATAAGATTACATGAACAAAAATACAGGTGTAACAGTATTTACTGCAACGCACTTCTTGTCGGGATCCCCAGCAAGAACTTCCAGAAGCTGCAGTACATACAAAATAGTGCTGCGAGGATCCTGATGAGAGTGCGGAAACATGACCACATCACACCAACTCTCAAATCCCTTCACTGGCTTCCTGTTCCACTCAGGAATGAATTCAAAATCTCCCTACTAACTCACCAGTGCCTCCATAGAAATGCCTCCCTCTACCTCAAAGAACTGCTCACCCCCAAATACTCCACACGACACCTCCGCTCCAAACAGGCTAACTTCCTCCAACCTCCACGGACAAAGCTACGAACTATGGGAGACCGGGCTTTCTGCTCCGCTGCTCCCAGTCTGTAGAACGCTCTCCCTGACCACCTGAGGGCACCTCAGACTGTGGATGCTTTTAAAAAAGGCTTAAAAACCCATCTTTAAAAAAAAAAGCCTTTTTATAGACATGCATGCTGGTTCTAGCTATTGGGCTGTTTCTAGTTTTGTATTGTATTTATTTTATTATCTTTTTATTATTATTTTTTTTTTTTTACACTGTGGCACTTTGAGGTTGTTTGCTCAACGTAAAGTGCTTTTTTAAAAATAAAATCTATTATTATTATTATTGTTATGTCTTGTGCGGAAGACTGCAGATGACAGTTGAAACATGCAAGGTAAAATAATCCATAAAGATGCAGTATTCATGCCTATCCAATGCATTAACAACTGATAAATGTAAAAATGACCAAGTAAAGCCTGATCTACATACGTGTGTTCTTGGAGCGTATTAAGTAGGGTCCTAATATTGACCTTATCAATAGTTTCACTCATAAGTACACTACTTAGCTCATGTTCCCTGCGCCAAATATGGCTCTTTGTCTGGTAGCTGACATAATCGGCCAAAGCTAAACAGAAAAAAAAAAAGAAAAAAACAGATGTACTTTTCTTGTGTTTAGTGACGGCACCTTACTTTAAAATGTCACTACGGAGAATTGCCTTAAGAAGGCAAAAAAGGATCTCGACTGGATGTTGACTTCAGGAGTAGGCACAAGCTTACATAAGTCACCTAGCTCGCTTCCTAAAAAAGGAGTGCAAATCAGCACACAACCAAAGCGTGTGCATGGAGAACCAGAAGTGCTTTGTTTGGAAGGTAGACGTGTTATTTTAAGCCACAATGGCCATTGAAGGGGAGTCATACATTTGAAAACATTTAAACATTTGGCTATGTTGATGAACACAGAAGGGGAACTAGTTATAAAGCGACATTTCTGACAGACTTTGTTTTGACCATCTTGGTAGGGTAGGTATGCAGCCCTACCGGTTTAACCAGGACATTCAGGAGGACAGTTTTATTTCTGCTCCTCTAGGGCATACAAACAAATACAATCCTCCATTTTTCAGTCACTCTTTAACCTTGCACTGCCCACTGGGACTGGGAGCTCAGGGAGGAAGATCTGTTTAAACGCGAGTCAAGTGTGTCGCTTCCTGACTGTGCCATTGACCCTATTTCACGAAACTCATTTTATCAGGAAACATCGTACTCAAGAAGCTGGAAAATGTCCAAAGGTCTCTCACAAGAGGGAATAAATAAGAAAGCTTTGAATGGGTTCGACAGACAAACGTCCACTTGGAAGTTCAAGTGCAAGATTGGAGTTGTTTATGTTGACTCATTACAAGAAATGGGTGGTTCTGGAGAGAAAATAAATGACTAGGTTGCAGCAGAGCAAGACACTACAAGTTATGAAGGCACTAAACTAAGCTGTTCTATTGTTTCGCCAACAACCTTCATTATTTAGAGTATGTGAAAATGTCCTGCTTTAGGGTTTTGTCGTAGGAAAATAATAGACACCTTGACGAAGGTTGTATTCACGCTGCTCATACAGTTTTGGTTAAGTTAGTTAGCTCATACGATACCTGTGGTCAAGTCTGAATGCGATCGTCCCAACCCTAGCATGTGGACCGAGACTACAATGCATTGCAAATGAAAAAGTATAGCAAGCGCTGTCTCTGTTCTGCAATTTCCCTGTGTGTGTGACTACTGTGCTCTTTACAGCACTTTGTTTTGGTAGTTTGCCTATCATTAACAATCTCTTTTTCACAATCTCAGATTTTTATGCATTTTCATTTGTATTCAAAACGACGTCACATCCGGCTCAGTGAATACGCATGGTGGTCACGCCAGCGTCTGTTCTCAATGGATACTAGGCGCAATTTAGCTTTTTCTGAAAGAAAAAAATCCCTTATCCTTTTTTTTCTCCGGCTGTACGAACCGTTTAAATCGCGAAAAGGACAAACGTTTCTTCAGAGTTCCTCGACAGGTAATCAAGAATGCCGAAAGAGTGCAAGATTTTATAAAAAAAAGATGACAAAAGTACCACAGACTCTAGTCCAAGGGAGCAGAGTAAGACAATGCACAAGTTTGCAGTGACCACTGCGTTAAAGGTTTGTTTGATATACTCTTAACGTTTAGTGTTTCTCATTTAAGTATCATCTTGATATCACTTGTATTTCTTACTGCGAGTGTTCCGTATTGCACCAACTCAGCAAGTCTAAATAAAAGAAAGCAAATGTGAGCAAAACCTACCAAAACCAAATATCATAAACAAAGCTTTCAGCACATACACAACGTTGACATCTACAGTTACATTTTGATAAAGTCGGGGAAAAACACGCTACTTGTAAAAGGCGCATGCAACAGCAAGACTAGGCAACAAACAAGACAGTAGACACAAAGTTAAAACATGAAATGTTACTCGAACAAAAACGACGCATATCTATCTGTCAGAGCGTTGATAACAACGTCCTTGACCCAGTCACACACAAAGAAGTTGTAAGCCTTTTCCAACTTTTCATCTGTTTTGTCATGAAGAATGATGTCTGGAGCACACAATAATTTGATATGTTTGGGATCTCCACCATATTTTTTGGGGGGGAAAAGCATAAGGATCTATTACATTGTATAGTTGTTTTTTTTTGTTCATATTTGCTTTTTGCAAGAATATGTAGGCTCCTTGTGTAATACAGCCATTTTATCTCAGTTGACCACCACTGGTTTTCACTTCCAGGACTGCCGGAATACAAGCAATACACGACTCGTACTAGACAAGTAACAATGCTAAAGGGAGTCATTTATTCTGCCTATAAATCCCTTTTGAAAACATCCAAAAACCGCCAACAATACTCCATTTACATGTGCTGATATACATATAATCAAATATTAGCGACATTGTTACTATACAACTACAACCCATTTATCATTTATTCTGCCTATAAATCCCTTTTAAAAACATCCAAAAACCGCCAACAATACTCCATTTACATGTGCTGATATACATATAATCAAATATTAGCGACATTGTTAATATACAACTACAACCCATTTATCATTTATTTACAATAAGAGATAACGCCGAAAACTACTTTTAGAGGCGCCATGATCACAGAGAAGTAAATAGCTATTGAGCCGGTGAGCTGCTGCATCGCCTCAAAGTTGGCAAAAGTTATTAGTAGTAGTTATTATAAATCATGCCTCTCACACTTGTATAGGAGATGCAGTGTTTCCCACAGTTCAGGCAACTATTTGTGGTGGTGTGGTCGGGCGGCAGGGGGTGTGTTTGTGTGTGTTGTATTCCAACGCGGAGTTGGAATATAATTACAACACTTTATGTACATATTTATATAATATTTACATATTTATATAATATGTAACTACAAGCTCCATTCACAGACAGAATCCCATTGCTTTTATGAGCAGTTAAGCGAGTCAAAAGCCGAAAAAAAAATATATATATATATATATTATTTTTATTTGTATTTTATTTGTGGCGGCCGTAATTCTTTCGTGGCGGGCCTCCACAAATAAATGAATGTGTGGGAAACCCTGAGATGGTTGAGTCCATTAGCAGAGAAGTTGGTAAACTTAGAAATTGAATTTTGACCTGACTATGAAGATACTGTAATACAGTTTTTTTTTTTTAAAGTTTGTAGTGAGAATAATATTTTGATTAATTCATCATCTTAATAGGGAACACAAGTCTCGTCCTGAAAGATATAAACATCCCATCAGACGCTATCCACTGAGAGCAGACATTGTATAGTAACTTATTGTTTTACTATGCTCGTAGTTTGTATTTCTTTTTTAGCACTTGATGCTACATGATGCTTAGGTTTTGCTCGACCTGGATCTACTTATCACTTAGCGTCTGAAACTTGTAGCTTATCCTCAATATATTTAGGCTCAAATATGACAGTCTGAATCATCATTTGTCCCAAAGCAGTCTTTGATTCCCACAAAGTCTGCCATAATTAGTGTAAGTTGTTGAGGGAAATAGCAAACGTAAAGCATTCTTCGAAATCCATGCGCCACCATGATGCTTAAAATGACCAAAATACATAAAAATAACATTTTATCAGGAAAGTGCCCGTTACTACTTTACTTATGTTTTTACAGCATGTATAGTATAGAAAATGTTATGGAGGTTTTTTAATGTTTTTAGAGGGCTTCATAGGCAGACTCGATCAAACCTATATTACCTATATTATTAGCTATCTCTTGCTATCTTTTATTTACAATATAGAATGCACATAAAAAAGAAAACATTCCTAAAACGTTTGTTTTAGACGTTTTTTGTGATTTTAGAGCCAGTAAATATAGCACAATAAAAAACAATAATAAGAATTTTGGTGTGGACTATTTGAGGTACAATTGTCCCTTGTATAGCGTTGCTAATCGGTTCCAGGCCTGACTGTAGTAAACAAATTCCCACGAAATAGGACTATTAATAAATTTAATAATTGAATAGTTAGAGAATAAAAAACTGTTTAGTATTTTCGTAATATGTTTAACATAATAATAGCCATGTTAACATTAAATAACACCCATGGAGTCATATTTGTGGACCACCACACATATTTAATGAGCCGGATGTGACGTCATGTAAATCCAAGCAATAGGGTTAAAATGACTTTAAGATCTTCAGTAGACATATTCATTTTTGTCTGCACAATCCACATGTCCACACAAGAGGACGGAAGGAATGCAGGACACGCCCCACTCATAAAGTGTGGTTTCGTTTGAGGGGGAAAAAGGGATCTTGGCTATGTAAAATATATATACCAGGTGTTCTTTTCTACTAATGAGCCCACTCTAATGCTCGAGGAGGCAAGACTGGTTAGCAGGTATTGGTAAGGATGCGTTCCCATAAGAGTGCGGTTAAGAAGCATATGTTGATCAGCAACAACAAGTCCTTATCGTCCATATCTCATATGAAAACCTCCAGGCATCCACGGGATGTTGCAGCAAGCCCTGCAGAGACCTTGACAAAAAGAGGAGGATGTAGTTTAATGAATCCAGGTCCTGACACATTCTTCCTGAGGGAACAAAGTAGAGAATGGAAAACAAACCAAGTGCTCAGAAAGCAATGGGAACTAAAACTGGTCGTGGATGGTTTTAGAGAGATTTAGTTTAGCTATGGGATTTAAGACGCCTGAATGGAAATATTAATACAACACATAATGTGGTTGGATAAAGTCAACCTGGTAATTTAGCTGCTCTGGAGATGGCATCAGAGCTGTAGCGCAGGTACATTTTGTGGCCCTAAACAAGAATTTTTTGAGGCCTCATTTTGGTCTTTAATATTACTTGTAAGTTAGGGCCTCAAGCTAACTGTAGGCTTTAGTGAGATATTGTCCCCCTTCACACTGCACACCAAATCTGATTTTTTTTGCCCTAAAGTGACACATATCTGATTTTTTTGGCCTGTCTAAACGCACCATCTGAACTTTTGCCATCAGATTCAGGCCACATCAGGAGGTAGTCCTGAATCCGATTGGAATCTGATCTTTTCAAATGTGACTGCAGTCTACACTGGGGTTGTACGGTATACCGGTATTAGTGTAGTACTAATGCATCATATTCGGTACTATACCGACTCTAAAAAGTACCGGTCTCCCACCCCCCGTCGTTGTCACATCGTGTCATTGCTGGTTTACGAGCAGACGAGCATGTTCGCAGTGCACAATCACAAAGTATTAACAAGCAGACAATGCTTGTAGACAGAAAAGGGAGAATGGACGCATTTTGGTTTAAAAACTGACTGTAAAGGTGAAGCTATAGCACTGAAACGCCCTCAGGAAGAGGTGCATTAAGACATAGCTAGCTAGCTATCAGCTAACACTCAGCCATAGTCTGCAGTGGTTTAGCTACTTCTAAATCACTAATCCTCGCCTCCATGGCGATAAATAGAGTACGTTTCTTACAAGTATTCTCCCTGCAGGATGAGGAATAGCTAAACATGCTTCACTACACACCGGCGTCACAATGTAAACAAACGCCATTGGTGGATCTACACCTGACATCCACTGTAATGATACAAAATACAGGAGCGTATCTCGTCGATCCTTCTATGATTACGTTTAAATTTTTTAACATCACAAAATATTCTTGTTTTTATAAAGTTTATATTATGTTGATAAACTCAGGAAATGTGTCCCTAGACACATGAGGACTTTGAATATGACCAATGTATGATCCTGTAACTACTTGGTATCGGATTGATACCCAAATGTGTGGTATCAACCAAAACTAATGTAAAGTTTTCAGACAACAGAAGAATAAGTGATTACTGTATTTCCTTGAATAGCCGCCGGGCATGTAAAATGCGCCTGCCTTGAATTACTGCCGGGTAAAACACGCTCCCCAAATTTATTAGCGCATGCTTACTTTTACCGCCAGGTCAAATTCGTGACGTCACGAGTGACGCTTCCCCTGCCGTCATTTTCAAAATGGCGGAGGAGGTTTTTTTTTTTTGCTTATACTGTGTGTAAACCAGGGGTCTTGTTCCACAACCATACAGATCACACTAATGGTTGTGATATAAAACAATTTTAACACTCTTACTGATATGCGCCACACTCTGTGAACCCTAACCAAACAAGAATAACAAACACATTTCTGGAGAACATTGGCTCTGTAACACATTATAAACGCAACATAAGAATTACCCAGAATTCCAATGAATCCATGACTCTTGGCTATACACCCGCTGAATTTGAACATCAAATATGTTGTCTTTGTAGTGCATTCAATTGAATATGGGTTAAAAAGGATTTGCAAATCATTGTATTCCGTTTATATTTACAACTAACACAATTTCCCAACTCATACACCCCGAAAAAAAAGTAAAAAAAAAGGTTGATAGGTTGATAACTCAGATTTTGGGGACGGCGTGGCACAGTTGGGAGAGTGGCCGTGCCAGCAACCTGAGGGTTCCTGGTTTGATCCCCAGCTTCTAACAACCTAGTCAAGTCCGTTGTGTCATTGAACAAGACACCATTGTTCCTGATGGGTCGGGGTTAATGCCTTGCATGGCAGCTCCCGTCATCAGTGTGCGGAAGTGTGTGTGAATGGGTGAATGTGGAAATAGTGTTCAAAGCCCTTTGAGTACCTTGAAGGTAGAAAAGGGCTACACAAGTATAACTCATTTAACATATCTCCAAAAGAGAAATTAAAGTGTTCAATATCTCCAATTCCAAACTGCTACCTTGCTTCCGTATTAATTGAAAAAGTAACCAAAACACAATAAATGGGCAAAAACAATGGAAAAGCAAATGTTTTTAGTCACTACATATTTAGGGGAAAGATTTGGCTACAAAATAAAAGTAAATAATGGGGTTGTTTTTGAAATACGGCAGTAAATATATCACAACGATGGTGTTTAAAGCGATGCTAAATTAGCAGATACCTCTAAGGTTTTTGAATGGACACAGCCACAATGACGCTAAACTGAACTAAAAAGATTAAAAAAGACATGATGACTCACCACTGAATAAAAGTTCAGCAAAGACATATAATATAGTATAATTGTATCCATTAAGGTAGTACAGTGGCTGTGGCCCTGAACAACCACATTGCATGTTTTTGCCAGGGGGGCGGCCCTTAATGTGTGGGTATTCAAAAGAGCTGTGGAGTTTTTAGCTGTCCTTGCCCTGTTGTGTTGAAGTCAATGGTTGCTACTCCACAAGTACCTAATTGACCCGAATATAGAATACCAATTATCTGAAAACATACGTCGTCTTACTGTATAAACGAAGTGTACAGGTTTATACATGCAGACATTCCATTTTAATATTTACTTGTCATTTCTGCAAATTATGTTGCTGTAATTTTAATGCAGCTGTTTTACTGTTACACAATTCCAGCAGTATCCCATTGCACGGTGTCCTGTGTATAAGGCACAGGTAAATAAATGCCACATCTACGTCTCTGTGGGAACGCTGTGTGCAAAGTGGCCGTGGTGACATACCAGTATGGAATGTGTACAGTTACGTTATGTTGCATGACATGCATCTGGGTCATGTGACCGACCAACAAGCGCAGTTATCTTCGACATGGTGTAAATGAAGCGCTGGCCTCTGGCCAAACAACAGGGCGGGGAGGAGGAGGGGGTCGTGTCATAGTTTTGAAGCCTCTCTCATACAACAATCAGCCACATACTGAGGGGGGGGCCAATGTGTTTCGCATTAAAAAGCAATCACTATGCACTTACAAAGGTTTAAGTAACAGCCCTTGTTCGGTTTTAATCACAATTATAGGGTCGGAACACTTCATCCTGTTGAAATGTGACTCTGCAAATAGAGCGCTTGAAAGGGTGTTTGTTCGAAAATTCCCTTCAATCGCATGACTCACTTCTTTCCTTGCTTGGAGAAAAGGAGGAAAACGAGGTTACAGTGACTGAGGAAGGAAGGAAGAAAGTACTCAGGGTGGAGGAGGACACGAAAGAAGGGGAATGAGGATGAAAAGGGTGTGTGTGGTGGATGAAGAGAATGGGCCATTGTGGGGGTGGATGTGATGGCTTTGTGGGGCATATGTCTCCAGGGTGCCATGCGGGGTGCTAGAGGGGCACAGTGTGGACAAGATCTACTGCCTGAGAAGAGGAGGCGGGGGTACAAAGTGGTCCTAATCCACCCCTGCATCGCTCCATAGTCACACACAGACATGAACTCCCTCAAATCCTTTTTACCAGAACTCCCGCAGACTGAAGCCAGTCAGCCATAAGCCAGTTGACATAACAACCCCCACGGTTACTCAGGCCTGTGCTCTGCTTTGCCTTAGTAAGTGACACTGAAAAAGCACTGATGACCTGCTTTTTGCGTTGAGCCGTCATTGTCACCAGCGCAAAGACGGTGTGCTAGATGCTCTATCTGGCACGGACGTTGTTGTACAGTA